>NW_017257333.1:44521-80351 GCF_001594055.1 Mycetomoellerius zeteki
CCTAAGCCGCCCGCCAAACGTGGAGTCGATGACATGCAGTCACCTAAAAAACGCAAGAGAAACAGAAAACATTCAGAATGCGGCAGTGGTGGAAGCAGCAGTGTCAGCGTTGGTGTCGGTGTCGGTGTCGGCGTCGGCGTCGATGTTGGCGTCGGTGTTGGCGTTGATATTGGTGTAGGCGTTGGCGCCAACACTGGTGGCAACGGTAGCAGCAGCAGCAGTAGTAGCAGCAGTAGCAGTAGCAGTGGTGGCGTTGGTGGCAATGGTGGTAGCGGTGGCAGTGGCAATGACAGTGGCAATGGCAGTGGTAGTGGCAGTGGTGGTAACAGTGGCGGCGGCGGCGGCGGGATCATTCCGAAGAAACCTGGCAGACAGAATGGTAGGCATGGTAGATACGGAGCTGGAAGCGACAGCGATGACACTAGTGAGGGATCCAATCTCTGTAGCGTCAACAACACGCCGACGAATCACACGAGCACCATCACCAACGTTCCTGATCTCAGTACTTATTCGTCAAGATCACCGAGACCAACAAAGTACAATTTTTATGTCGAGTTGGGTACGTTAAATAACGTATACTTTTTTGTTTGCATAATCTTATCATGTTAAATATAGTGGGGATCTTTGCTCGTTTGATTGCTTTTAATCCTAAGCAAGAATATTTTCTAAAACTAATCTATATTGTATTTTCACAGATCCTGAATTGGACGGTAGTCAAAGAATAGCTGTACTACAGCAGAAATTATCCGACTTACGTAAGACATATAATGCCGTAAAGGTTGAACTCGCTACTATAGAAAGACGTCGGAAGAAATTAAGAAGACGAGAACGAGAAGGTAAAAATCTAATGATATTCTTTCATACTTTCCCTTCAAGCCATGTTAATAACTCCACATGATTACAATTTTATTTCTATAACATAATATATCATGTATCAATAATATCATTTGCTAACAAACGTAGATCACATATAATCGAAAAAAAAATTCATTCTCATTTACATCTGTCTCGTTGACGTAGAACTAATGTAAAAATATTCTGTTACAGCAATGAAAGCAGCTAAAGCAGAAATGCAGCAGGCTTGTTCGTGATAGACAACGCTGAAAGATTATTTTTTCGAGTACTAAATGAGACTATTGTAAGCATTATTCAATTGGCACGGGCATCATGCAATCACGCCAGACAATTCATGACAGTTTTTATCTGTGTAATATTGCTTAGGTACATTAACATTTGTCCATAATCTTTATTTAAATGAACTGTAGATATAGTCTTAAGATAGGGTGCAAGGATGCGTTGTTCCATAGAATAGAACAATTCATTCATATACAATGTAGTTGTGTTATTGTACATTATATATTTCGTTAATCTCTCTTTAAGAGCGTTCGCTATCTCTAGTTTAATGGCATTTTCCAGCAAGGAACGAGACAGCACGATGTAACTAACAGTGTACATTATGTATAACACAATGAATCACCCTGTTATTTATCAATCTAATCTCTTGTTGGAAAACGCGTTAAATGCTCAAAATCTTTATCTTCTCATTTTGTCATTTCACACGTTTGAATGCAAAGTACAAATTATGAAAACTGATGCTCTTTATTTTATTACTTCTCTTCCTCCCTTTTTTTCTTATAAAAAAAAAGGCTGAAAGAGCGCTATCAATACGTTACTGTAAAGACATCTTGGGGGAACAAGTAATTATATAAGCTGGCTGTCACTTTCGTTTCTCGAGTACGATTATATCTGTTGCAGTTGAGCTGTTTTCACAGAATGTTGAGGAAAAGATAAAAGATATACAAGAAGGATTTGTAGAATTAGTCAAATGCTGCGTCTTCGATATTGTAGTAAAAAAATGTAAATACTAAAGACTAGCAAAATTTCGTAAAGCATTGTATTGTGGATATGAACACAAATACATATGTTTGTACGAGTAAATGTTGGTGAGGAAGTATTTGTATATTAATATGCCTATATGAAATAAAGGCAATTTTTAGACTGCAAACTAGTAGACAAAAGAATACCATGTCTATTTGAATTTATGTATATAACTTTGTAAAAATGATATTTTATTAAAAAATACAAGAATATATGATTAGTATGATCGATTTGACTGCGATGCATTTGATGTTACAAACGCTTTGAAGCGTAGATTACTCTAATTGATCAATCGACCGCTTCGAAGCATTCATAGCTCCAAGTAAACCGCAGCTTCGACATGTCGATACACGTAAATGAATATGTATCATTCCCGCGAAAAGATATCAGGACGTAAGATATTTTCTTTTTTCTCTTACTCTTCATGATTAACTGTACAGTGATCGTGAACGCAGCTCAACGATATTTTATCTACTACTAGTTTACTGATTTCCACATTAATTTAGCTACCGTTGTACTTTGTCAATCATCATTAAATAGTTATTATATACTCATTAGTGTCACGTATTGGAAACTCGTCAGAGATGCATTTATATTTGTATTTCAACACACATGTCAAAGTATTTCAAGTATGGAGAAATTAGACAAACGCAAAAAGAGTGAAAGTTACTTGTAAGAACGCATCGCGAAAATATGAATCAAATATGATGAAGATAAATTTGTAAAATAATATATAATTAGGTTGAAAAGATAACCAAATTTTATAAATGTACTCTCTTAATACTTACATACATTGTATGTGTGTGTGCGCGTGTATGTCTATAAAATTTCTTAGATATATATATATAAATATATATTTTTTATAAAAAGAGATCAATTTGAACTCTATGGTGTGAGAACGCAATTACGTTTAAGTGTGAAAAAACGCGGGACATTAGATTTTCTTCATTATATATTGTACATAGTTTTACATTACGTGTGTATGAATATAAGTCAAACTTAATAGTTTATCGCACAGTCTGACATGACCACGCATTTTGTATAATCATTTCAGAAATGTCGCGAAATAACATATATTTGTCTTGAGAAGACTAGGGGATGCATTTTAACATTAACACATACACAAATCTTCTCAATAATTTGTTATATGAAAATGCGAATATCTTAAATAATACAGTATAATGGTGCAATGTTTACTATGATCACATTTAAGTACCTCATGTACGATATTTCATGCATTTAAATATTATTAATTAAAATTTATTCTAATATTTTAATATATATTATTAAAAGATATATAAAAATAGTTATCATTGAGGCTTTCAAACGATGAAATTTTCAAATTTAATTTTTTTTTATTTAAAAATATTAAATATATTATTGTTCATTTATAATGTAATTATGTAGTTGTTATTTACTTTGTAATTTATTTTATGGCAAGTTCTCGATTAAAGATTAATTTATAATCGAAATTTTATAAATTGATGATTAAGAGGTAAACATATCGACGTAATATAAAAAAGATAATTAATAGACACGTATTACGTATATTATTATTAATTGGATAGTTCTGGTTTATGATTAAATATTTGACCGAATCTCAACAATTCTGTACAGTTTGATAATCCAGATTATCACTTAAAGCGATAAATGCAACATATGATTGCGATTTCAAACATTACACATTAATAGTATAATACATTTTAATAAACACTAAAAGTATAACAAATGCATCCTCTCTCTCTTTCTCTTGTCTTTTGAAAATAATTATTCTCCCTGTAAATCATATACATGTGAAATAGTACATAATGATAAGCACAAGGTGAATTTGCATCGCCAAACAGTAAAATACCATTGTTTCACATAACATTTAACTGTGTCAGTGAATAAAAAATAAATCTTATCTTAACAATAAAACGTTCTCTTGTATATTAGTTCTTACTCTTGCATTTTTATTTACATAAATCCTGGATATATCAAAACGTACCGAAAGGTAAAATAAAAATAGAAATAACTTCGCAAATTATATTTAAAATCTGTTATACATATTATTTATTACATTATAGCTTGCAAACAAAGATAAACAGATTAAAATCTGTGTAAAACTTACGCAAAATTACTTGTTAATACAATATAATTATACAAATATTTATGTTATTGTACTTTGCACTTACTTGTATTAGATCTCAATAAGATATCTTTTTCGATTATAAACGCAATTAATTAACATAATGCACCATTAATGATAAACATAATACATAATATACAATATCTCTTTTATCACTTGTTCTGTGTATCAACATAACGAATAACAGAAAATTTTATTGTGAAAATCAATGACTAAAAAATATATATATATGACTTACTTCTTTATATGCAATACAAGTATAAGTTTCCATACTTAATTTTACACGCCCTAATTTTGTATAGCTAAGAAATTTCTACATTATACAATATGGTATCGCATAAAGATTGTTTCCAAGAGTATAATATATATCTTTGTACATCAGTAGAATTGATACGTTAAAGATACAACAGTATCTCCTTAAAGATAGTTAAAGAATCTTATAAAACATTTTTAAAGAAAAATTATTGTAAGATTCATAAAATAATATATATATGTATATATACGTGTTTTGTGTGTGTGTGTGTGTGTGTATGTGTGTGTGTGTGTGTAGTGACTAATTGTAAGAGATGTATTGGGTATCATGTATCCACAGTAGCAAAAAGCAAGATTATAAATAAAAAAAACAGCCGCTATATTCACTGGAACAAATATACAATATCTCGAAAATAACAGACATAAAATTTAAATTTTGTAAACGAATTTGGTTAGATTTAATGTCTCCTATATTTTATATAGGACATTTATCTACCATTTATCATGCTAACATGATCAAAATCCGACTTGATCATTTTTAATTGCACATTCGACATTATTTTCTCTCAAGAAATTTTTACATAATACAGATCACTATTTTTTACACAATGCAAATTTAAAATAATAATCTTTTTATCAAAATTTTTGATTTGTATTATTATTACTTTGTAGTTTCTTTGAAGATTCGAAGTATGTACATATTCTTATTTTTAAAGTTAAATATCTTTAATAACTAAAAAGTAAAGCAAATCATTAATGTTTTGATAATTTTTTCATGTTAATAAGAGAGACCTTATCATAGATATATCTATTGTACAAAAAACTCTTGAATATTAAAATTACACCAGTAAATACTTTGGATACTGCTAGATATCTTATACATCCCTATAATGTGAATATATATGCATATGTGTGTATGTATGTCTGCGTCTGTACACATATATGCATTTTTTCGATTATCTCAATATTATTGCGCTTGCCCAGAACATTTAAAGTATTACTTTCTTCCAAATAGTTTGCTCGTTATTAACCATAGACCAGCAAGAAAAAATGTGTCCTCATATAATTTGTTCAAATTGAAAATTAACACTGCTTATATATATATATAACATTACATAAAGAAATGTAATTCTTTGTGTAACTTTGTGTTATATTATTTTTTTTGTTCCATTTGATTATTTTCCATATTTTTGAGATATTTTGTTCCCTCAAAAAATAGTAGTGGACATTGGCATTGAATAATTTTCTTTAATACCGTTAATGAATACTTGTTCAAAACGAGTAATGTAACGTGAAAATATCATGTTTACGTAGGAAAAGGTAATGTTACATTTTACCCACTTTACTCCACCTTCTGTCCTTTCCTTTACACGTTTCACTTATAATCAGTTCAAATGAAATGAAAAATTATATGGGAATCATCCGAGCTTGGCGAATGGCGCTTTGAGCGAAAGGATATACTATGTTCCATTGCACATGTCAACAAGGAGGTGGGCTAGATGTCGGAGCTGTGTCTACGGTTGTCGCAGAAGAGGATGCTACTGCGGTCGCCTTGTTGTCAGTGTTTAATCTCCGCCTGGTGTACATGATTTGTTCCATTAACTCGTGATGCGCCTCTAATCGTTCGATGCAATGTAAACATGCAGTCTTTGGTAGTGGATCATTCATGTTTACCTATACAAATGCATACAAAACTATTTTATTATAATGTTTCCTTAAATATCAAATTATACAGGTGATAAAGTGGTTGGTGATAGAAAATGATTTGTAAAAAAAAAGACGGTATCAATAGTTCTTACAAAATCTGACATTGCCCTGTATTTGTAAAACACATCAGGAGGTAAAGTGGTCTAAGCTTTCAAAAAAAAAAAACCACAGGATACCTACATAGTTATATAGACTTGCATGGGATCTTTTTTTTTCTTTTTGTAGATACTTGCATCGCCTCCAGATAAAGATCTGTGCAAAGTGCGAGAGGTGAAGATCGATCAAGTTCCGCACCGGGCGAAATGCCTAACGCGGTCCTGGAGGATCGTGTGATACAGGATGCGGCACGTAGAAATTACCGTAATCGGCAGATAGGTGTTTATCTTCTCGGCGAGTTTCATTCTCTCGCCCTCTTCCCCGTAGATATGGATCACGAAGCGATTCATCTTACTGCAGAGCCTGCATATGAACCCCGTGATCACGGCCTTGTCCGTGCTGCCCATCTCCGCGGCGTTGCTTCGACGGCTGCTCCCGCGACGTTCGCAACGATTCTAGCTCGCCCCCCGATGCCGCTCGACTGTTGACAGCGCGACTCCTCGCAATTGTAGTTGCAGCGAGAGAGAGAGTATCAGACGTATACGCTTTTTTACCTGGAGATCACTTGGAGTTTGTTTATTGCAGACTCCGTCGAACGCTAGCGCGCTCCGAGCGATGCCTCTATCAGTGCTGTACGCACCGTTCGCCGGTCCTCTTACTCTCGTCTATTTTTCTGTCATTACATTTGGTGTTTACCAGCAAGCGACATAATGTATACGTGACCCCCAGTGATCATTTAATCTTTTGTTTAACATTTGGCAAACAACGAGGATTATATGTTACACTGTGTCTTCTTAAATTGAAAAGAATGGAAAGGGTCTTATTATTGTCTTTACACATCCTATAGTATCCTCCGCATTCCTTTGATCAAAGAGATTCCAATTAAAGAGGAAGGAACACTGAAAAATATCGAATATCTATCTCATTTATTTACTTATTTTTAAGTAATTCATATTGTTTCACACACATTTCAGTTATATAAAATAATTTTTGGATATATTCAAATGCCAAGAACAAGCGGTAAACGTATAATCCTATCTGCGAGTATCGAAAGAAAGTTTACTTTATTATATGTACAATTGTTATTATTATTAAATTTTACTATTTATTTCAATATTCTTTTCGATTTTATATTTTCTCTGACTCTAGAAAAGTTTATACTAAAAATACAAAATATATTAAAACTATAAACACTACAATTATAAATTATAAAAACTTTACATAAAAGAAAAGGACTGAAAAGAACAGACCCAGCATATTCCATATGCTGTGATTTCATAATTATATTAATTCTCTTAACTTAATTAGATAATTCATTCAGTCGGCATAATTGCTTAACATAAAAATTTCTGACTATTTAATTTATTGATCTTTTTTTTCCGAATTTATATAAAATGAAAAGAAATTAATAATATCCATCTTATTAAAATATCACGAGTATGATTGAACAAATTGATCGCCAGGCCGATTAATCGGAGTTTGTTCAAAGTTGCCTGCATGATGAAATTTGCATACGGTTCAATATTCCATAATTGCTGTATTGCGGAACGCATCTAGGAAATCGTCTAAAGGGCGCTTGCATTTCATACGTCCCTGATGACTCGCCATTAAATGTTGATTAGAATACAGTTCAAAAGAGATGCGAAGGAATCAGCTGTCACCCCTCCCCTCCCCATCTCGACCCCCTCCTTCCTTCAATTTTATCAGGATTTGTTTACATACTTTTCATTGTTACAAAAGCGCGTGATAAGCCGACACTTTTTTTTAATAAAAAATTATCACAAAGATAACAAAAACACACTTTTTTTACTCGTTAATTGTTTTGCGTGATACAATACGAATTTCTTATTGATAAATACTCTTTGATAAAAACTTATCTAATATATCCTCAGCCATGAAGCATAGAAACGATAAAAGTGTCAAACATAACATAAAAAGCGCAAACATAATATCATAAAGTAAGAAATAACTTTGTATAACGTTCAAATCGAAAAATCCTCTGGAAGGAGCATGAATTAGCTTTTCCACGGGCAAGTAGCGCGAAGAAAATGTTTCAAGAAATACACACGAAGAGTGAGGAGGGAGAAGGGAGAAAGAGATGGCAACAGTCTCGTTTTAGATTTTAGCTTTCCGTTCGTTCTCCTCCATTCTCTTTACACGCGTTTACGTTGCATCGCGCACGTAACAGATCGCGCGCGCGGCCTGCTTCCGGGAAAGTGCAAATGGATTTTTAAATCGCGACGCGCACCGCGGATTCAACATGGTGGCGATCAGCTGTCTTCTGTCACAATGACGTTCGCGACGAGCTAAAAACCGATAAAATTTAATTAACCCGATCGGCGTCGAGCGTGCCCGCGTTTACGAACGATCGCGGGTTCGAAATCGCGGGCCGGCCAACGGACGGCAACGTGTGACACGTGTCGTCGTCGCATCCGTAACCTTTTCGGAGCTGACGAAGGCGACTCCTCCGCGAGGGCGAAGCGACGCGCCTCGCTTGAAGTGAGCGGCGAGTGTACGCACAAAAAGCAATATGGTGACCGTCAGGGGACAGTCGTGAGCGCACACGGGGGATGTTTAATAATATTTATCGTTGTCGGCAACGTGCGTCGGTGAGCGCGAGTGATGAACTTGACGTGACCGAGGGCCTCTCGCTAGGCTAAAACAATCCGGGCACCATGTGCGATGTGTGCGTCGATTTTCACGATCTTCTGCTCTCCTGTAAGTGGATAATATTGCGCCCACAGTAGCGTTGGCTCCCCCCCACCGATTCTTAACCTATTCGAGCGGATTCACGCTCGCGGCCGAGATCTCGCCGACGGATTTCACCTCCGATGAAGTCAATCTGGAGGAACGGTGAAACGCCGTCGCGACGCGTTCTCGTTTCTTTGCTCTCGGGACGTCTTGTCCGCGTCGAACACGACCGAGCGGAGTAGCGTCTTATAACCTTAACGGTCGGCGAGTCTTTCGTTCAAAGACCGAGGCCGAGGAACGCCGAGACTCGCTTTGTTCTATCAACGTTTCTACGTTCCGCATCATTTTCCTAAACGGATAAATAATTTTCTGTTATAATTTTTTCAATTCGAACGTTACGACGCTTTTTGAATTACGATGGAGTTCTCGAACAAAAGAGGCACGTTTTCTTACGTCTTTTTACCGATGTAGATTGCCTTTAATCTCGATTTAACATATTTTTTATGTTTCTCTAGCTCTGAGAATTAGAAAAAGATAAGATTAGATAAGATAATTAGAAAAAGAGCGTTAAACAAGTGAAAGTAATCTACATTGGTAGAGATGTGGACATTAAACGCGTGGATTGTATAACGATTGTTTTCCGACGAAGCTCGTCGAAAAATCTCTTAGGTTCGAAAACATTCATTCAATCAGCATTGTCGGAAATTCCCCACTGGAGATTTTATGATTGATCTTTTGATACTCTAAGCGATATTAATTGGCATTCATGATTTTTAAATTCATTCATATAAACTTGTTGAATGAATATTTTCATTCAGTTGAATGAATAAATTTATTTATTTATAAAATTTAAATTTTATATTTGTTATTTTCGAGATATTGTATGTTTGTTGAATAACCTAACATTGTATGTTTTTTTATTTATGTCGCGCGAGATGAAAGATTATCCAAAAAAGGAAACATATTCTTGTGAATAGTATTTTAAGTTTGTACCGATTTTCTTTGTAGTCCTGATAACTTATTTTTTTAGATGACGAACGTTCGTCGAAGGAGCAAGATGCATTGGCAACATTGTATGTAACAGATGTGGACACGACGTTGCATTATGTTAACCAGTGGGTGCAAAGGTATATTAATCAATCTAATTAACTTTAATACTTTTTTTATATCCTTGCTTGTTAATCTTTTCGCGATGCTAAGAATAATATATTAATTTATTGGAAGGACAGAAAGAATAATTTAATATTAAAGAACAAAAAGAATATTCAAGATGTAAATAAAGTAATCAAGATATCAATAAAAAAAAAAATCTGTAAGGGTATCAGATAGCTCTACAAATTAGAAGCACTGAAAGAAGTATTGTAAAATCCTTGTATATTCTTAGTTAGATTTTATATTTTTTCTCACGCTGAGAAATGAAATTGTTAATGTGTAACACAGTTCTATCATATAAATTAATTTGTCTAGAATATTATAAATTGGCTAAGAATCTATAGAAAATTGTTTCAACGAGTTGTAATTAAAATCATGTCTTTACAGCCAATATTTGTAATGAATGTTTATTAACTTCTCATAGCGAAAGGGTTAACTTTTATAATTATTTTTATACGTATTGTTATTGTAAATATTAATCATGCAATATTATTATTTTTATGATTATCTCTTCTTTTCTAGACAATGTATGTGCTGTTATCGTGAAATTAAAAATTTTGATCGATTTATAAGGCTAACTCAGAGTGTTGTGCTCTGTACGTTACAACAGTTACAAGTTATACAGCAAAATGAACAGCAGGGAGATCTGGTTAAAGAGACGCCTAAGGATGGAAAGGATGAGGAAGAGAAAAATAATAAGCGAAAACCTAACGACAATGCAGAGCACGCACAAGTGGAAATTCAGACGAAACAAGGATTGTGGTCTCAATATGAAAAGGAAAGATTATTTCATCTTCTTTCGAAAATTTTTTTACTCAACTTCCCTCTCTATATTGCAATGAAACACGGCGGTGTAATTAACCCTTTAGCTCCCGTCAAGGTAAAACTTTTGTTCAATTTATTACTTATCTGCATTCTAGATTGATTAATAACGTTGATTATTTTATAAATTAATAGGACGAAGGTGGTTACTGCGAGCCGCACGACCCCGAAGTACCGGCACCTTTGATCCGCGCGGTATCTATATTTTGCCATCAAGGAGGCTTTAATTTGGTATCCGCTTGTTTCGACATGGAAAGCACACTGCCTGTTAGCCTTGCGCATTCTATGGTTGCAGTTATTTGTAATCTGAAACTTTGGTTGAACTATGCCAGTGTCATTCAACTGTTTATACCATTCCGCAGTCGTGTTATGAAGTATATGTGTCGTTTAGAGGACAAGGAATTGCGTACACCAGCTGTTAGGACCATGGCAGGTATGTTTCTGAGATTAAAAGCATACATGTGCACTGTATTGTTGATTCGCATTTGCGAATATATAAACTAATTCTTTATTTCTATATGAACACCTACGTGATGTTTCTTGTTGCATGTTTAGATTTTATGTGGACGGCCGTGAAGGATCCGATAGACTCTGTATTACCAAGTTTCGATCGTGACGGGCTTGACTTGGCATTTAAATATTTTACTAGTACAACTCTGACTATGAGGCTGGCTGGAGTAGCTCAAATAAATGCTCACATTACCGCGTCTAATGAGGTCTGCAACAACGAGGCTGTTGCCGAGGTCGAACAAGTGGGACATGCGCTTGCTGCTTGGTTGACCGAAAACAACATCATAGCTCATATATTCGGACCAAACTTACACGTAGAGGTTATTAAACAGAGTCACATTATATTAAGCTTTTTAGCTATGGAAGGTAGAATTACATCCTCGGACATGGACACTATGTGGCAAGCGGCACAGTTGAAGCATTGCGGCCGTCCGGTTTACGATCTGTTAGCACCTTTGGTCAAACATCTAGCTCCTACTCCCGTACTCCACTTGTACTCTCTGCTAGGCAAATTGGAACCTAAGGATCACACAGAGCAGAGTTTGTTTCTAGCATCAGCTTTAATCAAATTTATTTGGACATCCGGTCGCTCCGCTTATCCAAGAGGTTTAGTAATGAAGAACAGAGAAATTTTAAGGAGTACCGGAAGTGGAGTCGGTGGAAGTAGCAGTAGTGATCCAAGCGGAATGGATGGTAGCAGCCCAGAGGATGATGAAGAGGAACCTAGTCCAACGTTATCGGATGGACCGTCACCTAGAAAGCAACCCAGAGGCTACAGCAGTGATGGCGAAGGTACGTAATTTGTTAAACGAAATTTTGGTCTGTTTGTTTACATTTTGTTTGCACACTTGTAGGACATTATAAAGGAAAGGATCTGACAACCACCACCATCGAATCAAGTCTCAATGATATTGAAGGCATGAATTCCGATAAGTTTGAATGTAACAGAGAATTGACCAAGGACTCGTCGACGAATGTCATTCGAGAAGAGGTAAAGAGCAAACAGAGCGGATCTGACGCTGAAGCGGACACGGAGAAGTCTAATACGGAGGAAATGTTTGTACATGAGAAGAAAAAGCGAAAAATCCTGCGCAAACGAAAGAGACCGCAGAAGCGCTCTTTAAGTGCCGTTGAGAAAACCTTGGAAGATATCGTTGGTCAAGATACAAAATCAAAAGATCTTCTCGTAGATGGGAAAAGCAGAACGGAAGATATGCTAAATAGTAGTCTGGATGCTTTGGCCTCCTTGGACGAGCCAAAAAGCGTCGACGCGTTGGATCGCGTTAAGCAACAAGCGATGGCTTTAGATCCAAATGAACAACAAGTTCCAACCACGGCAGCTTTATTAAGACGAAATAAAAATAAATACATGTCTATAGTAGGATATAACGTGGATCGAACGGCCGATTCGGGAGACAGTTCGCACGATGAGGATGATAGTGATGTAGCGGGTGTACTCGCTGCTGCGGATGGCCCTGGCGCGGTGATATCTGAGCTTGCTGGTTTGGTGCATGCATCTGGTCCTACGTTTTTACCTTCGGGATTGGACGAGATGCTCTCTGACGAAGAGGGTTCATACAGTAGTAGAATATCGAACAAAAGTGAAAAAAACATGGCCGACTTTGATGGCGAAGAGAGCGGTTGCGAAGAGGAACTGGCACAATTAGCCGCTCGTCACTTAACTGCTATCCAAATGCAAGCTTATCATCCTCATCATTCACACTCGACTATGACGATTAGAAGATCGGTCTGTCAGCAGTCGCAAGTACGAACCGCTCGACAAGCAGCCACGAGATTGAGCTCGCAGTTCAATTTGGATACAGTTTGTAAGCCGGGTAACACGCTGCTGTGGGATCTACTTCAGGACGATAAGATAGGTCAACTAGGAGAAGGTCTAGCCTTGGAAGCGGAAAAAGCGCTATGTAATCTTTTATGTTTCAATGTTGATCGCTTGATTCCGATGAAGTTCATAGAAGGCTGCTTGGAGAATTTGGCGACCAATCGTTCCGTGGTTATATCTCTAAGACTATTGCCGAAATTGCTCGCGAGTTTTCAACAATTCGGTGCGATGGACGCGCATACGATTACAACCTGGGCTGATCGTGAACGTGGTATGATGAAACACTTCTTTAATAATTTGAAAACTTACACTGGTACAGGACCGAAGAGTAATTTATATTCGCATCAAACGGAGATACAAGTTAGATTGCAATTTCTGTCATCAATCTTCTCGCCATTGGGTTCACCCGATTGCTTTCGCTTGAATCTAGAACAAGTGGATATATTATGGCAATGCTTGTCACAGGATCCGGTTTGTGCGGATGAACTCTTCAGTTGGTTGCTCAGCCAAGCAAAATCTACGGAGCAGCATGCTTTAGGGATGGATACGTTAAAACACTTGTGCATGCGCAAGTTACCGAGTCTACCACCAGAAACCATCAGTATGACAGGCCTGAGTCTGTTCCAACAATTGTGCAACCTGGCACGCTTGGCAGCCGCTCACATGGATAGACCACTCAGGGATATAGATTCGGTAGGCATGGATTTCCTGTGGCGAATTGCTCTGAAAGCGAAAAGCACAGACGTCAGTATGGCAGCTATACAATATCTCAATGGTTATTACATGTCACGACAGCTGTCACAAGAGGCGGAATTTGTATCGCAATGCATGACGCATCTTGCGGCGGCCAGTGCTGATCTCGAAACTAACGAGGAAGCAAGTCTACGTTGTATACAGCGCGCTTTGCTCCTACTAAGGACACATTTGGAAGCCTTTCGAAAACGGTACGCCTATCATTTGCGTCGCTGGGTGTTGGAAGGCAGAGGTGCCGCCAGTCACGTAGCCATGAACACGTCTGAGAAAGGCCAACAATTAAGAATCTTTGTGCAGCCCGCTGGCATACCGGAGAAAACGAGTTTCACTCTTCTTAATACCGACTATGTAGCAGATTTGCGGGCCGAAGTCGCTAAATGGTGGGACGACACGCAGAACACTCAAGAGAAATCAGCAGTTTCTGCAAACGCCGCTCAAAATGGTGGATCGGTTTTAGGATCGTTGCTTACCGATGGTCCTATCAGAATGATTACCCAAGGTCAGGAATTGACTATCGAATTTGACGAGAAAACCTTACAAGAGATGGGCTTCAAGGATGGGCAATTGGTATTCATTTCACCCGGCGCCAGTAGAGGGAATGGTGGCCGTTGTAGCAAACGAGATATGGATTCGCCCTCGTTATTACCACCTCCTCCTAGAGAGTCCTTACCGACTTTATTATTACTTCGACCGCAGTATTTCGAGCAACTGTTTACACTTATGAGAACACTCAGCGCCATGAAAACGACAGTGAAAGGAGGCCAAGAAATTCCTCATACAAAGGCACAAGTGCTCTCGAGAAGAGTTTGGGATACGCTCACCTTATTACCAACAAGTCCAACATTGTTGCGAGGTTTCCAGAAACTCGGTGAAACTTCTCTTCAGGAATTACTTGATCCAGCGAGTCCGCAGAAATTGATGTATTCACTTTACATAGTCGAGTCTCTGAGTCGGCGAGGTGCGACGAATCAACCATCGTCTAGTAATCCCACTGTATCGACGATACACGAAGGTGGTGGCGACGCGGATGACAATCATGACGATAAGGAAAAAGATATGGCTTGGTCCACCTTGTTCGTGCAATACGGTGGACTTCGGCATCTTTTTGACATCTTTATGTCGGGTTGCTTGGAGCAGGGAGACGGCAGTGAGTGGCAACAGGATTGTCTCGCCAGTCTATTGAAACAACTTTGTTATCTCGGTGTCATAAAAGAAGAGAAAAAACGTAACAAAGCGGACAAACCATTGCTAGTGCCCAAGCTCAGCGAAGCGATGTTGAAAATGATGAACGTCGACACAGTGATGCCAAGAATAACGAGCATTTTAAATGATGCTTCGTTACCGCTTGATCCAAATCACTACAAGACTGGACTTTTTGGCCGATCTCAAGTGATACATTATGCCATGGCACTACTAGTTTGTTGGGTGCACAGTGATCCGGCAGTCAGACAATATCTGTTCTCATCATCCGAACCGTTTGGGAAAACGTGGTTGCGAAGGCTGATATTGGAAGATCCTGAGCCGGCAGTGAGACGCGAAGTATGTACGGCTCTATACAGATTATGCTTGGGTAGCACTGGCGCCCAAGATAGCTCAGATGATAGCTCAGATCAGATGCCAGGATTGATCGTACCCATGTTAAATACTTTACTGGAGCATCTTGTGATCGCCGAAGCTATGCAACCTTCTCATCGCAAGCCAGATCTACCGCTGCATCTACACACTGTTTTAGACGAAGGAAAGGAACCTTATGGACCAGCTTGCAAAGACTATTTTTGGTTGGTATGTCGTTTGGTAGATTCTCTTCCAGACGAGGCAATTCGAGAAAGCTCAGCGGATGACACCTCCGGTACTACGGTCGATCTCGAAGCGTTGGCTATCCGGGTGATTGACTCCGTGCTTAACAGAGAACATTTAGAGACGCGACATAACACGGTGGAAGATGACGCTCTGGTCGGACTGATCAATCTCACATGTAACATAATGACGCACAATCCACCCTGCAAGCAGGGTAAGATCGGTCAGAATTTATTGAATCAAGTGTTTGATTTCCTGTTCGCCTTGCCTAGTCCACGAAGCAAGCATGTACCCAAGTGTAAAAGCCAAGCATCCAGATCGGCGGCTTTCGATCTCTTAGTCGAATTGGTGAAATCTGCGCCTGACAATTATAGGATTTTACACGAAAAGCTGCTTGTCCAACACCGTCCAGGACCACATTCCCCGTATCCGTGGGATTATTGGCCTCATGAGGATGGACGTTCGGATTGTGGCTATGTAGGTCTGACAAATCTGGGCGCGACATGTTACATGGCTAGTTGTATGCAGCATCTATATATGATGCCACAGGCGCGCATTTCTATATTGGGTGCTGATTGTAGTCGTGCGAATAAACACCAGTTGACCTTACGAGAACTACAAAGAATGTTCGCTTACTTGTTGGAGTCGGAAAGAAAAGCGTATAACCCAAGAAGTTTTTGTCGTGTATACACAATGAACCACGAGCCGCTCAATACTGGTGAGCAGAAAGACATGGCTGAATTTTTCATCGATTTAGTTTCCAAATTGGAGGAAATGACGTCCGATCTAAAGAATCTGGTCAAAACTTTGTTCTGCGGCGTGATATCTAACAATGTCGTCTCGCTTGATTGCGAGCACGTTAGTAGGACTTTGGAGGAGTTTTATACCGTCCGATGCCAAGTAGCAGATATGCGGAATCTTTATGAGAGCTTAGACGAAGTCACGGTCAAGGATACGCTGGAAGGCGACAACATGTACACGTGCTCGCAATGCGGTAAGAAAGCGCGGGCCGAGAAGCGAGCGTGCTTCAAGAAGCTACCGCATATATTGTGTTTTAATACAATGCGCTATACCTTTAACATGGGCACCATGCTAAAGGAAAAAGTCAACACACATTTTAGTTTTCCACTTAGACTGGATATGTCCGGTTACGTTGAGAAAAAGCTCATGCCACAACACTACCAGGATGAGAAGAAAGCAGCATCCGAGAAGAGAAAATCCGAGAACGATGGACATTCCAAGTCGGACGAAACAGAGAAAGAGGAGGAAGATGTTGAGCATTATCAGTACGATCTGATCGGCGTGACCGTTCACACAGGAACGGCGGACGGCGGGCATTATTATAGTTTCATCCGGGATCGCACGTCTCCCAACAAAGACAAATGGTTTCTGTTCAATGACGCCGAGGTCAAACCATTCGATCCGAATCAGATCGCGGCCGAATGTTTCGGTGGCGAGATGACCAGCAAGACGTACGATTCAGTGACAGACAAGTTCATGGACTTTAGCTTTGAAAAAACCAACTCGGCGTATATGTTATTTTACGAATGGTGCGCCAATCCTAGCGAACAAACAAAAGAAGAAGAGGCGACCGTCTCAAGTCCAGCCACTGACAATACTGATAGTAATACCGGGCGATCCTCGTCGTCTTCACTGGTGCGCAATAATATGAATAAATTGCCGCCGCTGGAACTCAACAAGGAGCTCGAAGACTGGATTTGGCAGGACAACATGCACTTCCTACAAGACAAAAATATATTTGAACATACGTACTTCGGATTTATGTGGCAAATATGCGGCTACATACCACAGACGTTACTCTCCGTACAGCCAGATATCACGGAGATGTCTGCGGAGTTATCCACGTCCTTCTTCATGGAGACGTTCATACACGCCAAGGAGAAGCCGACGATGGTGCAATGGGTGGAATTGCTGACGAAACAGTTCAACGGTTCGGCCGGCGCGTGTGCGAGATTTCTCGAGCGGATGGCCGGCAATTCGTGGTGGCCTATTCAGATTCTAGTCAAGTGCCCTAATCAGATGGTTAGGCAGATGTTTCAACGGTTATGCATTCACGTGATTCAACGATTGCGCGCTACACAGGCACCCCTGTACCTCCTCTGTGATGAAGAGAACGATGTCAGCACCGTTGGCACACGATCTTGCGTTACGCGTTTCGTCAGAATGTTGTTGTCACTCATGGAACACGCTAAGCAACACCTTAAGCATCTCACCGAGTACTTTAGCTTCTTATACGAATTCAGCAAGATGGGCGATGACGAAGCTGTTTTCTTAATCAGAGTGCAAGCCATTTCCACGATGGTAAATTTTTATCTCGGGCATAAGACGCACGAGTTCGTCGACGCGGTCAGCGAAGAGGAAGAAGAGGAGGAGATCGTGACCGTGCCTTCGGAAAAACTCCGACCCGCTTCTCTGGACAAGATGATCACGTTGATAGCATATCTGGTCGAACGCAGCAGAGGACAAGATCATAGATTGGCGCTATCACAATCGGACCTAAGTGCTGTAGCGGGTGGCAAAGGCTTTCCCTTTTTATATCAACAGACGCGAGATGTTATAAATCTCACTCAAACAAGGAATTTGATTCATTCGTTGTGCCGTTGGAATGATAGATTAGCAATACATGTAGTAACAATGATATTTCAGGCGATAATGAAGCATACTGACGTGTGCCAGCCATTCTTCAAATTGTTGACGCTGCTGACAGAAAGTTCAGGGTTGAGCGGACTGCCGTGCATGACTCAACTGATTCTCGGTAGAGTATGGGAAGCGGCAAGAGTCGCTCCGCACGGTGCACTCGAGTGGCTAGCTCTCGCAGTCACGAGGAGTAAACTTGCCCACGCCTGGGTACTGCAAGAGCTTAATACATGGCTACAACATTACCTTCTCGAGCACTCCAATCAAAGAGTTCGCTCGGCCGCCGCCTTTTTATTGGTATCTTTAGTTCCGTCTACGCATTTTAGACAAGGTTATCGTAGCGCTCATCGCCTTGGTTTAGGCTGTAATACGTCTAGAGAACTTCAACTATCGCCTGAAGCTACTTTGATATTGCATCAGATATTTACGGCACTCTTGAGACTGCTTCAGCCCGCACGACATTACATTGACATACAAACTCACGGTACAATGAAGCTCACTGCCTACTTTGCATTGCTCACATACTGCGTAGTCTCTAAGACCGAAAAATTAATGGTGAGTAAATTGACAGCACACACACATACACACATGTATATACAAACAACCTTTTAGCTTCAGCAAGAAAGGTCAACAAATTTAATATATGTATGCTTATTTTGCAGTTCGGCCAATATCTTAACGATCTATGGACACTTTTCCATCCAAAGCTATCGGAACCAAGCATTCCGGTGCATCATAATAAGCAAGCAGTACTTTTGTTCTGGTATCACGTCTGCTCCGATTGTCCAGAAAACGTTGCTATGATACTTCACAATCCGCACATAACTAAAAATATAGCATTTAATTACATATTGTGAGTGTTACAATCTTGTCTTTATGATCTTTGTATTTGTTTGTATCACAGCAATTTTACATTAATGTTAAAATTATTGTACATCATTTGAGATTAATATGCAATAATGATATGAGATATTACCTCATTTTTGCACATTATCCCTAAAGATTATAATCGAATGCGAAGAGTTAACATTCAACGTAAAATACTTATTGTATTTCTAGTGTTATTTTTTTATTAATTTCAGAGCTGATCACGAAGACCAGGATGTCGTGTTATTTAATAGAGTTATGTTACCTGCATATTACGGTCTCTTGAGGCTTTGTTGTCAGCAATCGCGTACATTCACAAGACAGTTGGCTGCGCATCAGAATATTCAATGGGCTTTTAAGAACATCACTCCCCATCCTACTCAGTATTCAACTGTAAGCTTTTCGTAAATTAAGCCTTGTGTATCAGAGATGGGCATTATTTGTTTATAAATTCTGATTCATTATTAAGATAAAGTTTTACTCCTTTTAATATGACTTTATTTTCTTTTTCTATATATAGGCAGTGGATGAATTATTTAAATTGATGCAATTGTTAGTCGCGAGACATCCTGATCAAACGGAACAAGAAGAGGCAGAAATCGCATCATTCAGAAGAGGCACGCTGTCCTCCTATTTACAAGGACTCGATGGTCGTTCGTGTTGGGCAACTCTCATTTCTGCTTTTCGGTATGTAGAAATATCAATGACTATATTTTAATTACGGAGAACGTTATAAAAGACATGAACGATACGATTAAATATACTCTAAATAAAATATACTCCAGATGACGTTGATTTAATGTTAACATTAAAAGTCAAAAAGCCTTACATAACGAGATTATCTATTTTTGTTCTTTAGAATTCTCATTGAATCGGATGACGATCGTTTGTATGTTGTGTACAATGGTGGCTTAAGCATGGCTCTCGAAGCTTTTCATATGCTACATATCATGTATCACGAAGCGACGGCGTGTCACGTTGCCGGCGATCTAGCCGAGTTGATCGCTATTATTGTCGAACTCGTGCGATGCGTCCGTACCGCAAGGGACGGACCGGACGCTAGAAACATTTTGGCTAATTGTAAGGAATGGCCCGATATACTACGTAAACTGGCGACGCTACTAAACACGTACAACCCGCCGGATATGAGAAATCTGGCTATAGACCTTTTGAAAGAGCTTGTCATGCTCGTTCCTGCCGAAGCAATACTGATCCTAGCACCGTTGCTCTCACACTGCCACGCAGCTCTTCAAGAGTCTCATGCTGCTGTCCCTCCCGGGCCGTACCTTCCGAGAAGGTCTACTCCACCTGGAAAGATGCCTACGAGACCCGCCAGGCCAATGGTACAAATGGCGGTACCTCACTCTCAGCTGGAGGCGTCAAAAGGAGTGGACCCGGAGTATGACAGCGCTCTGCTTGAATTTTACTTACCTTATCACGAGCTCATAGACGTAATGTGCAGATTAGCGATTAATAACGATTGCATGACAGATTCGTTAGTGAATTTAAGTGCTATGCTTGGATTCGAAGGTGAGTACGCAATACAAGGTGCCGAGCGCGAGTACGCGATTGTGATCCGTTGAATCCTGATTTATTTTATACTTGCAGGTGTACCTTTGCACTTGGCTCTGTTTCCGAGGCTATGGTTGGACGTGCACGCCGCTACGCACATAGACAGAAAGCACATCGCATCTCTCCTTTGTTCTTCCTATACCGTGGATTATGTGGATGCTGTGTTACTGGACGAGAGATCGTCTTTGGGGGTACCGGCGATACACGCCTTCCTCAAAACTTTCTTTCCGAAGCTGGCCAATCATGTATTGACTGAGCAAACATGTTTACTCATCGACAATCTGGTTAGCTCGTTGACGACGATGGTGGAAGCAGTGGACGTTGAGGCATCGGCGCATAGACTGACCGGTGATTTGCGCGCCTTGGCTCTCGTTTATAGCAGTAGCACGAGACTAAAACCACCCTCCAGTTTGCTCCCGGCTTTAGAAACCCTATTGTCGCGAACTCGGACTATTACAGTGAAGGAGAATCGTTCATCGCCGGAAATGGAAACACCCTCCAAAAGACGAAAATTGTGCAGCGATAGCGAGCCGACAGACACGGATCTATGTGCGCCGATCAAGGACATCGACACGGAGAACAACATCTCCGAGACAGAGATGGACAAAGCGGACGCAACAAACGATACAATGTCTTCCGATTCCGGGGACGATAAGGTCGCCGCCACCGCCAGACACAAGTCGGGCAATGTTCAGGCGGAGGCTATCGCCACTAGCATCAGCGACTCTGTGTCGCCGCCGAGTTTGGTTACCACCGCTAATAGTTGTACAAATCAATTGCGTTGCTCGTTGACCAACGTCTCGTGGCTCGAAATGCTGGAGAAGACCATTGTCGATCTTCAAACGATCGTGCAAGTGCAAAGCAAGAATAATTAATCGCGTGTGATCGGTGGGATGCAGGCGGAGTGCTCTCTAGACAGCGTAACGTACGGAACTAACGACCAATTCTACGACCTGTAACTGCATGTGATCCTTTATGCCGATAGAATTTAAACGGTGTGTCTTCTGCGCTCCTTCGAAATCGGATATAACTTAGTACATATTGTATCGTATATATATGTATCTCGAAGCCGCGATTTACTTTCCAAATATAGGAGAATAAGATATTTTCGTTACTCGACATAAGTTACATTCGAATATGAAGTCGGGGAGTTGCGTATCGCCGTCGTATCTGGACTTAAATAATTTTATCATCTAAACGTTCGTTAGTGCTGTGAGATAGAATTACTCGTCTCTCCTGGCAGAAGCACGGTGCGCGCACTTTAACGTGCAATAACATCGTAAACCATCCAGTATTCAGAAAGCGCAATGTGTGTGGTTTTAATTAAACCTTAAGACACTTTAAACACGCTATATCTCTCAGAAAACTGTTGACATCCTTAATTATTTCGATGATTTCGTGCTATATTTGTGTATGAAAGGAATCACAGGGTTTTAAGAAATTATTAAAGTAAACATATAAGAGAATATTTGATAACTGATCAAAATTTCTTTTTTTATATTTTCGTTGCTGATTCGCTCGTTCTTTTGTTCATTTTAACGTATGCATGATGAGGATATATATCGTGATAAAAATCAATATTCCATAATATATCGGTTTTAAACAGGAATTGTCTCTCAACAATGTGGTATATCGAAATTTTTACTTCAAACATTTTCTAAAACTATTTCTTCAAACATTATTTTCTAAAATATTTTTCCAAGATCATACCATTATATTTTACGTCTTCATTCTGTAACATCTATTCTATTTGTATTATCTATTTGTCGATAATCTAACAATTTCAGAAAAAATTTGTTAAATTTTTGTCAATCTTCCGAGCTGTTTTGCCTTCGATGCAAGAACAAGTATTTCTGTTGACGCGCAATCGATCGTTAGGAAAGAGAGGTAAAACGAGAGAGTTTATTAATACATACGAATAATTATGATTAGTTTGAACTTAATGGAGAACTTAATCCATACCGAAGAGATCTGTAATTCATGCGGAGTATTAGAAATCTAAGTTCTTAGGAAATCGACAACGTAGGATTGTAATGGAGTTTGCTAGCGTATTTATTTATTTTCGACACGGCGCGTTTTGGTGGTAGTCTTGTGATAGTATCATGTCTACTTCACTTCGCTCTCGTTGTTCGCGCCGCTTACTTATGCTAAGCTAAAAATCGTCGCAAACGTTTGTTGCAACCAATTACAACTTTTCTACAATCACCGGCCGACTTTCTCAAAATTAAAGACATCTCACATCACAAATGAACAATCACTCGTGAAAAACTTCCAATAAGTGCTAAACATTCAAGCTGACATTTTCTATTCAGGATACATTGCGGTCATTTTCAGCATAGCGTTTTCATTATCGTCGAGCTTTACCGATTAAAATGGCACTAAGAGAGCATCTCGTCCAATTGTAGTTCCTGAGTCTTCGCTGCACTCATTGAATTGAGATAGCAAAAGCTAGAAATTGCGTTAATCATATTGTTCGATCGTCACATTTTACAAGAATGTACTGATCCACAGTAATCATCCTTTATGATCCATAATCACGTAAACGCGGCTAATAATTTATATTTATATAAATCATTTTATTGTTTCTAAAATTTAATGACGTGTCTTCTGCACTCCTTCAAAATTGGATATAATCCTTAGAAATATTTCAGTACAGATACAAAGAGAAGTTTTCACATTTTAGTTTTTCTACTTACTCATGTATTTCTTTACGATATTAAGCAGGATTGGAAAGAAAAAATATATTAAAATACGAAATAAGAATATAAGTAATTCCAAAATATGTTGAGATGAATTAGTTCTGTAATTTTTTTTCTCATATTCTAACTAATTTACGAAATGGCCTCCTTTATACAATACAACACAAATTAATTGTAAAAATTCTGCAGAAATTGCGTTCGATTCTGTTTGATCTCTAACTTTACTTCATTTAGTATGACGATTAAGGAGATAAACAGGATTTGGTATATTTTGACGTCATCGAACACAATAAAAAAACTAATTTATCTCGATTATAGGACATGTAAGAGAAGAAAGATTGACGTAATTTCTCGTTTATGACTCTATGATAGTCGTAATACCATACGTAATACAAATGCAATTTATCAGAATCGGTCAAGAATTTGAAAAAAGCTTGCAAAGAAGATATGTGGATAAAGGAGATGCTGATTATCTTTCACCCCAGCGTTATCAAGATGAAGTAGAACAAACCCTAAGTTATAAACCTTATTTTCATAATCGCTCTCTGTCTATCATTGTAATTAAAAAATAATTTAATACTTTTAAATCGTGTAATGAGCGAAATTATTAATGTTTTGGATCCATAGATCAAACTTGATTAAAAATATACAGCAAAAATTTCATGTTATTACGACTTGATCTCTAAAATCATTGGAGTTTAATGAATTTCATCTTAATAATTATTTTGTGCTACATGTTTTTATCTTGATAACGCTGGCTTTTCCTGCATTATCATCAACGCTCTCGTTCTCTAAATGTTTCATAAGCGATTCTGCATGCGCTCCAGATCAAAGAACACGAACGCACGACGATCGATAGGCAAAACGCTTATCCGCTTGACGCATTGTATAGTTATCTTAAATGTCGCTACATTTCGATGTACTTGTAACGAAAATGAAGGAGGAATGGAAGGAATGTTGGCTCTTTTTCTCTCTCACGCTGTCTCTGTCTTTATCTCTGCCTCTCTCCAGGCGATGCGATCACTTTTATCATATATATATATTCGACAATCGATTTAAATGTATCGCATGTACGAACTCGTATGTGATGAGCTTTAGTCATGGCACGATCATGTAATAAGGCATCATTCCCAATCAGCACACAATATTAAAAAAATATTTGTTAAATATTTATTTAGTGTAAAAATATTAAATAAGTATTATAAAATATTATAAAATATATAATAAAATGTTATATAATAAATATTTTTCAAATATTTATTTAGTATAAAATTAAATATATATTTAAAAAATGTTTTTTTTTAAATATTATATGCTGATTGGGTTTTTCTCTTTTAGTTATGTTCTTGTACGTTTCCTGCGTTTGAGATTAGAAAGGGAAACGTCTGGCGCAAACAGGATTATGGACAAATCTTTGATTGTGATTAAATTTCACGACCTGTACATTTATATTTGACTAACTTCTAATAAGATCAATACGTCGAATCGATTGGTTTTAATTAATGCATCAACTTTACGGTGTGCAACATTTCCACAGCTCTGTGAACATTTGTCTAGTGAATGCACCATTTATATCCATCCTTACAACATTAATAAGGATATCTGCATGTGTGTACACGCGCATACATTCACAATAAACACTCGGCAGACTTTAATTCTGGAGCTGAAAAGTTTCACATCGATTAGATCTTAATGACGTATATAAAGTATCCCAAAATCAAAATTTTTTTTAACAACAGTTTCTTTGATCAATTTCGAATTGCATTTATTTTTTTAACAAAAACGTTAAAAGAGACAACGTCATCTAAAGCAATTTTCCAGATATCATGTATAATAAATTTTCAATTAAATCTCTGTAAAGGAAAACCAAAATTGAAAATATAATTTCGTTATCTTGACTTGCTTCAGAGTTCGCGAGAAGCCTCTCTTTATAATCGTTTTACAACTTGAAAATTGTTGATATCTTGACATTCCCGTCGATTAAAATACATTTACAAACTAACAAAAAAATTTATTATTAAGTAGACATTTGGTGATTTTGGGATATTTATATATACATTGTATATGTGTACAGGATGTTCCATTTTAAATGCTTACCTAAAATATATTGAGAAATAATATTAAATTTAGTAAATATTAAATATTTTGAGAATAAACCATTTTTCAAAAATTCAATCAGGAATTGCTTGGTTTAGAAGAGAACATAATAAAATAGAAATAAAGTAACTTAATTCTTCTAAACGTTAAAAAGATATGCATTCGCAATATGTTTTTCGATATTTTGAATAGGCATTTAAAATGGGACGTACTGTATAGGCAATTTCGACTTAATAAAAGCGAGATTTAAGCCACATTTGTCTGTAAAGAAAGCGTCTGTAAAAGCATTTACAAGTACTGTAACGATTAAACGCGATAATAGCATATTAGCGCCTTTGTGCCCTCCGCATTGTGATGTCGGGAACGATTTGTAAACGTATGAAAACAAAAGGCATTCGCGATGACGTGATTATCAAGATTGTATAAAAAAATATTTGAGCGCGTTGTTGTGAATTCTTTTTATTTCCCCGGTCGCGATTCTATCTATTTCTCACTACGGAATTCTCATCGAAGTCATCTCTCCAGATTCGCATCTTCAATGTGCATCTAACAAATATTCATTTCCGTATTCATTATCTCGTTAAGATATATAGTTTTCGAGCGATAAATAATAAAAGTCTCTTCATTTAAAAAATAAAATGCCTGTTCTGCTGTGCAACCTGTATTAGAAATAACACAGTATATTTTGTGTATTGTATTTTATGTTATTGCGTACGTGTTTATGACGCTAATAGCAAAAATAGAATGTGGTCTATTCCGTTTATTAATTATAGATCTGGGAAACGGGTGTAATATAATGTGAAATTCGAGAATGAAATATAAAATCTTACGGACCCTGAAAAAATTTTTCTTAGAATTCTTTGTAGATATATTTTTTAAGAATTTCCATAATACATCATTTCATAATTCTTTAGAAAATTTTTCTTACACATTTTTAGTACGAATTAAAACACTTCAAAAAAGTGTTGAAAAAATCTGTATCTACTAAATTTAACTAATTCTAGAATTACATATATATCTACATATGTAAATATTCTAAGATTTCTAAGATTTTTTTTTATAATTTCCGAAAAAAACAATTTGAAAATATTTAAGATTTTTTTTTATTAAACAATATTCGTACGTTTTATTTAAATATACTACATACACTACATATGCTTGTTTTTATATAATCAATGTGTTATTTATAATATTCCCTTAACAGAATTTATTATATTTCTGCTCGCCTTTTACTAACAAAATTTATAAAACACACTTTGCAAATCCTGTTTTCGATAAATTTAGCTATAATAATTTGAATTTTTCTCGCTTTCTCTAAATTTAAAATATATCTATATATATTTATAATATATTTTTATTTATACTTATAATATATCTATTTCATGTATTTTTATTTTTTCATATATTTATTTTACATTTTTTATTAATATGTTTATTTCAATAACTGCATGTTAATTTAAATATAAAGAACAGACCTAAAAGTGCTTTTACATGAGAGCATCAAGTGTTGAGCGTCAGAGCATGCGCAGTGATATATCTATTTAATAATTTTAATCAAAATGCATTGAATGCATTGGACACTGCTGATAGTGGAATCTTGTAATTTATATTATGTAATGTAAATAAATACAATTTCAACGTTATATGTTAAGACAATAGAGTATATCATATATTAAACAGTATGGTTGGGTAAGTTAATTTTTTTTTAACTAGTTAAGTTAAAGTTAACAGTCTTGAAAATTTATGTTAATTAAGATATATACAAGTTAATCCATAATGAAATTAATTGAATTAAAAATTAAGTTAATAAAAAAAGTAATTGAAAGAAGTTAAATTTGATCCGAATGAACAACCAAAAAAAAAGAAAAAGTTTGACCATTTTACATAATTTTTCGTATTTTTCCTTTCTCGCAGCATATTCATTAAAGAATCTGGTTATTTTTGTTCACCCCTGATGGAAAAGTTCGCTGAAATTATTTTACGTTTTGGAACATTTTTCAGCAAAATTTCAGCATTTTAGAAAAATTTCAGTTTAATTTCAGCGATGTTTAGTTGAAAAATTCATTTTCAGAAAAATTTTAGCAAAATTTCAGAGATTTCAGCAAAATTTCAGAGAAATTTAAGCGATTTTTCAATATGTTAAATGAAAAATTCACTTTTAATGATATTTTAGCAAATTTTCAGCAATTTCGCTGAAATGTTTCAAAACGTAAAATACTTTCAGCGAAATTTTTTCACCAGGGACAAATAACGTACGATTATACAATATAAAATTACTAAATTATATACTCATTATTCTAGCTCGCATTGTGTCTGAGGATTAACTTAAAAAAATCAAATTAAAAGTTAATAGCTTTTTAACTTAACTTTTATTTTTTTAATTTAGCACTACCCAACCCTCTCTCTCTCTCTCTCTCTCTCTTTTAAAAAGTAGCCGGAATTAGGAAATTCAGAATCATACGCAATAAGTTTCTGCGAAGATGCTCCACGCTTGACGCTCTCATGTAAAGGCACTTTTACAATTAGCCAATCGCGTTCGATCGAGTCTGCGCGACGCTCACCATGATCGCGTTCTTGGTGTTTTTGTTATGAAAACGATCAGCTGTGAGTGTCCTGAGAATTTTCGTCGTACCGGCTACTCGTTCGCGGCGAGGCAAGTTTCGGTTCGGTCAAAACGGCAACTATACGATAAAGTTCCTCTTCCCGCGCGAATGACGAACGTCAAAGCTTCGAACGCGCCGATGATCCGCGTCTCGTTCGCGACGTCCGAGTCGCGTGCGGCAGTGATCCGCCGACGCGACCGTGCAACGATTTGAGGGAAGTTTCTTATCGTTGCGGTAGGTTTCGGTAGGGATTCCTTGCCGTGGAATCGCGCTGCTCGTGCGCGGCTAATTTATAGGGCGACGAGAAACGACGCGCGGCAGCCTCCGACGGCACCGATTCCCCCTCACGGTGTCCCGTCGTGGGAAAGATAACGTCAACGTCGACACACAGATGATAACCGAATATACTCTCGTCCTGCGTCAAATCCTACGAAAATGGCCTCCTCGGAAATTGATGATTTCTTGGCGGGGCCACTGGTCACCTGGGTGAGTCTCCTCAGTTGAGAAACTCGGATGTTTCCTTAGGCTTGTTCTTTTTAGCTAAATAACTTCTTGCACAGTTCATCTTGTCTCTTTATTTATATTTTAACATGAAAAGAAAAGGAGGAAAGAATTGTGAAAGAAATTCAGCTAAAAAGAATAGACCTGTTGTTGATGCTTGAGAAAGTATGATCTGTATGATAGGATTGCTATTCTATGCTAAACTATAGTTGCTTCCCATTTTCACACAAGTGATGCTGAATCTAAATCTATTTTGAATATTTTGTACTTGGATAATAGTGTCACGACTTCCTTACTTTGGTGACAAAGTTATAGCATAACAACACAGATTTGTAATCTCTCTCTTTTAATATGAGTTAACAACAGATCTGTTTTTTATTCCTGTACTAGAATTCTCTTTCTCACTTTTATCAAATATCAAACATATACCTATCTCACTTTAAGTTCTACAAGTATATACTAGTTCAGCTATAGAAAACAGACCTAAGATAAGACCTCAGTAAATAAAACACACAATCTCGAACTTATATAGGTCATAGATAAAAACTCAGTTGATTTTACTTGTTAGAATGAAAAAGTATGTGCATTCAACTGAGTCATGATGTCACAAATGAGAAATATCTAAAGTTTTTTTTTTAAATGGAAAACATTTAAGCTTATATATTGCGATTCGATCACATTAATCATTTGTTTTTTTGTATTGCTTTAGTTTGCTAGCTGTTTGGAAGACCCCAATGTATTGGCGAACTATGAAGACTTAGTGGACGGTGTCTTGTTGCATAGTGTCTTCTTGCAGATGTGAGTCTTTTAATATACAAAAAGATATTGGATACTCTTTCCATTTGGTGACACAAATGTCATTTCTATCTTTGTTACTGAAAAGAAAGATAAAATGATGTTTGTATTAATTTGTGTCATTAAATGGAAAGCATTCATTTAGTTATATCAATGCAATTGTCATGGAACATTGTTAAAATATAATATTTGGTTTTTGTTACTTTTAGCAATCCAGAGCCACTGCATGATGAAGTAATGCCGTCCAATAATAATCCTGTTATCCGTACGAAAAATTTAAAGACCGTGATACAAAACATGAAGCAGTTTTATGAGGAGGAGTTGGATCATTTGATTTTAAAATTACCCGACGTTGCAAGTTTGGGAAAAGAGCCAGAGTTGTACATAGCGGATATGAAGTTATTGCTGTTATTACTTCTTGGATGTGCTGTCCAGTGTCCGAATAAAGAAAAGTTTATTACCAAGATAAAAACTTTACATGTGGACATACAGCTTGCGATAGTAGAATGCATTAAACAGGTATTGTAGCCAGTATTTTAAAGTAGTGTTACTAATAAAGATATATTTTTCTTGTCAATAAAAAAAGAATAAAGATAGATACTACTAAAATAAAATAAATTAATATAATTGAAAAGATAATATTAGTGAAATTTGTATAATAATGTACAAATTTTGATTTATCCAGGTTACGGATCACCAAGACATAGTTATTACTCAAGATGCTATGGAAAATGCAAATATGGGTTATCTGTTTGTTCAAATAAAAAAATGGATCCAAGAATTGGATTTATATCGGGAGGTACGCGTGCCAATCTCATATTTATACAAAATCTATAAGTGTTCAATATTACAATTATATGATATTACATTTTGCAAAAAACAGAAATGGAGAGACACAGTGTTAGATGATAGCGTTGAACGAAACGATTCGTCCATCAGTGCGGAATCTGAAGACATAAGTAAGGTGCAACAATCCCATCCTGTCACTAAAACGGAAAGAGAAGATAATCATCATTATGCAGTTGAATTGGCTGATTGGAAATCTAAAGTTCGAAAACAGCGGCAAGAATTGTGCGTATTTTGCAAAATGTTTAGCTTTCTATTTACTTTATTATAAAATGTTCAATAAATCGAAGTTTAACTAGCAATAAATTTTTATAAACGAAATGAGTAGAAAATAGAATAAATGGTTTTTATTTGTTGCATTTATTTCAAGAAAAATTATATTTGTATATTAGAATTTACATGACACTATATATTCATGTTACCACTACTTATTAATAAGATAATTTATTAATATTTGTAGTTATTTAATTAATATTGTTTTATTAAAGTTTTAAAAATAATGTACGATTGCAAATAATTGTTACGAAAAGAACTATTCCAATGATATTTAATGTAATTTGATATTTGATAACGATATAATCATACTTATATATAATTTTTACAGAGAAGAAAAAACGGAAGCTCTTCTCGAATGTAAGGAAGAACTAGAGCATAATAAAACATTGCTTGTAAAACTAAGACAAGAGGTAATATATATTGAGTAATATATATTAAGTTTACATGTTTATAGTGAATATATGACATTTGTAATTTTAGAATCAAGAGTTGATGCACGAAGCTCGTACTGCTAAATCATACAGGGATGAATTGGATGCTGTAATTGAGAGAGCAGACAGAGCAGATCGTTTAGAAATAGAAGTAACACGATATAGAGAGAAACTTACAGACATTGAATTTTATAAAACTCGGATAGAAGAGTTACGTGAAGATAATAGGTAACATATTTTTAGTATACAATCTAATACTTCAACAATATGAGTAAAGTAATTGTCATACATTTAATGATTGTTATTATACATTTAAGAGTTTTAATGGAGACTAGAGAAATGCTTGAAGAACAATTAAGTTCGTCAAGAAACAGAGCAGACAAAGTTTTGGAGCTTGAATCAGAAATTATTAAGTACAAGCAATTACTTAACGATATGGCATTGGTAAGAACTTCAAGAACTTTATAATATTATGAATAGATAATGTGTATAATGAGATGTAACAGCAAATTGAAAATCATTTACAGGACCGTGCTGCTGACAAAGAAAAATATCAAGAGCTTGTTGAGGAAAATACGCAACTGCATCAATTAACAAAAGCTGCTGCTAGTGAGGCTGCATTAGCTGGATCTAGTGACTCTGAAGAACCAGGTAAACTTGCGTTTTAAAAAATTTTACCATTAACAAAACAATTTTTTTTTCCCCCAAATGATGGTTGAGTGACATTTAATTAATGTCTTTAGTGCACAATGATAATAGACTGTCCGAACAATTAACGAGCAATGCTCAGGCACGAGCATTAAAATTGGAATTGGAAAATCGCCGTTTAAATACTTTAATCGATTCATTGAAAGAAAGTTCATTCCATGAAAATTCCTCTCGCGTTTTGGAATTGGAAAAAGAGAAAAAGAAGCTTTCATTGAAGATTGAATCATTGAACGATAATAAAGAAAGACTTACACAACAAAACACTGATTTGGAATTAGTCTGTAAACAGGCATTGGAAGAAAATAAGAAACTTCAAAACACTCTTAAAAATCAACGAACTTCTTTCGAGAAGCAACAACAAGAAGTCCAAGTACGTTAGATCAAATTATACTTTTCTAAATATTTCGTTTTAATATTGAAGACTTATCTTATTATATCTTTTTTCTTGCCATATTTAGACCCTCCATGTGAAAATGATGGAATTGGAAAAAAATTATGATATCGCAGTGAAAGAGAAACAACGTGTTCAACTGTTATTAGAGAGCGTGCAACGACGCGCTGATGATTTAGAACGCACTTTAGAAACGGCAAATCAAAAACTTGAAGAATTAAAACTCATCGAAAACAATATCAACGATATTAATTCTAAGTGCCTTGATCTCGAAACTAGGTTAACAGCGACAGAGAAAGAGAAGGACGCTGCGCAACGTGATATTCATAAATACAGAGAAACAATTGAGGTGAGCATTTATTGTTGAATATTATGAATATTGTAACAAAAATATAAACAATTTTGTGTAATATTTTAGGAAAAAGATGTAGCCTTAGATAAAGCAACAAATACAATTGAAGTTTTGGAGAGGAAAGTAGGACAACTTGAACAGGAGTTGCAGGAGTGTGTTACGCAAATATCAAGGTGTGTTTGAAGAAATATATTGTTTACAATTTTTAAATAATATATTGAATGTCATAAAACTACCTTTGTTTTAGATTGCAAGAAATTGAACGATCTAGCAAAGAGCTTGATTCACGAGCTGCGATCGATAGAGAAACTTTAGAGATACTTCAATCTAATCTCGTCGCAGAAAAGCTAAGCAATCAACAATTATACACGGTTTTGGAAAAACTCGGCCTTAGCGATAATATATTGCTGTCCCAACCTTTAGAAACTATATTGGAAAGGTGGATAAAATGAAAAAAGATTTACTCTTTTTGCTAGTTTGTAATTATGCGTATAAATTTATTTATTGCAGAATTGCCCAAATACCAGAAGTGATAAATCATATTAAAAAATCCTTCCTATCAGAGAGCAATGAGGAAACGACGTCTGAATCCACAACTTGCACCGATAAGGAAAACGATGTTAATAAAACTTTAGAGACCGTGATAGAACCTTTAAAGGTATTTACATTTAAAACATATTACAATTGTTGTTTATATTTTATATTTTATTATCCAATTTTAGAGAGAACTGGAACACTTGCAAATAAAGGCATCTATGTCTGAAACAGCAATGGAGAATTTGTTATCTGAGAATGCGAAACTTCAGGTTCATATAACAACGTTACAATCGCAAAGCAATTCGTTAACCGCACAACACACCGCGTTGCAATTGGCCAATTCGCAACTTATCGCAGAGAAAGAAGAGGTATTTATTTCTATAATTTATCGTATAATATTAATAATTTTAAATAAAATTTTATTTATATACTTAACTATCATATATGTATATCTAGCTATTGAAAGAACGTAGTACACAGCAGAATGTATATTCTGCACTACTTCATGATCAGAACACCTTACAATCCTTACATGAACAACTTAATAACGAGTACGAAAATTTACGTCGCGAACGAGATGCTCTTAAATCGAATTTAAGAGACGTGAAGAATGAAAACAGAACGTTTCGCGAGACTTGTGAGAGATTAGAGGCGAGAAGTGAAACACTACAATCTGAACGGGAAGCCTTGATTAACAACACAAAAAGCTTAAATAATCTCCGAGGAGAACATTCTAAGTTGAAGGTATCTATAAAAAATAACTAAAACATCTGATTATATAATACATAAATTTTATTTTATCGATAACTTAAAATATAGTTTTTTAAAAGAAATTTGGAGAAAACAGGACAATAGGAGTCAGGCGCGGTAGTCGTTGCGCAAATAATATACCGATATAACACAAACCTCTTTATTAAAAAGCGCGTTTTTTAATAAAGAGGTTTGTGTTATATCGGTATATTATTTGCGCAACGACTACCGCACCTGACTCCTATTGTCCTGTTTTCTCCAAATTTCTTTTGAATAGTAAGAAGTTCTTGTAGATTGATTTATGAACAGTTTTTAAAAATAATATTTATAAAAATATTCTAGGATGACTTCAGAAACCTATACACTGCGAGTGAAAGATTAAAAGCGGAGTATAGAAACTTGCAAGATGATTATAGAAAGAATAAAATCGAGATGAACCGCCTCAGCTTAAAGCAAACTGAAATGCAAGGCGAACTTAGCGTCAAAGATGAACAGTGCTCGGATCTAAAATTAGAAGTCAATAGCCTTCATGAACGATGTGATGTATGGATATAATTTTGTAACTATTACAGTTGTAATACAGTTATTGATGTAATACAGTTATGAAAAATACTAGAATGCATGTTCTTTCTTTTTTTTTTAAAGAGACTATTAGAGATGAACTCTGGATTGGATAATGACAGACGTTCCTTAATGGAGCACATAAGCTTATTATTTACACAATACCACGAACTTTTAACACATTCGCTTCAAGATAAGGAGCATTATCATATGGAAGAAAAACTGTTCGCGTTAGTATAACAGCTTATTATCTTTTTACAACATCATGCTTCTTTAACGCATCAATTTTTTTAACGCATTAATTATGTTAATAATTCTTATTTATCAATAATTCATTTTATTAACATGTGTATGTGTGCAACAGGGATAAAGTTAATCACTTGTACAGACAAAAAGAAAAATTGGAAGACAAAATTATGGAGCACTACAGAAAATTGAACAGCTGCACTACCAAGAAGTATGTTTAGCAGGAAATTATAATTTTACAATTCATATTTATCAATTTTATATAAGATACATCTTGCTCTTATTATAACTTGCGTATATATTTTAATATAGGAAGGGTTTTGGAGCCAGTTTAGTTCGCAGAGTTAGAAAAGCTGGGTCGGAACTTCTCAATAAGGTGAATAACTAATTACGCATAACAATAACAAAATATACTGTACTTCTTGCATTGCAACATTTTTATATTTCCTTGCCGATTAATTTCTTTGTTTAATATACCTTGTATATCTTCATAATTATTTCTAAATGATCTAATCAAAGCGATAATAATATAATTTGTTTATATTAGAATCGACGTTCATGGGCTGAAGATTCCAAGCAATCGGATAGTAAAACGTACGAGTCGGACACATGCGGGAACGATTCAGATGCTAGTGACGACTACCGTTTACCTGGTAAATAATTTCTTAGAATAAATGAGATTTAATTCATCGATTACTGACAATATCAACAATACAATTTCTATCTTCTTTTCAGGACCGAGCAGAGTTTTTGGATCAGACGCACTTGGACATGCTGGAACTAGAAGAACAGTGTACTATACTGACGATTCCCCACCATCATCCACTTCTTTACCTGTAAGGAATAACTATATGATAATAATAATAATAACAAATTTAGCATGTCGAAGAAAATACAATGTTTATTAAGGAAATTTTTGAAACGTAGACGGAGAGGCTACTAAGTGAGTCCTTCCAGGAACAAGGAGATAACTCCGCGCAGATGGAGACGAATTTAAAACCGGAAACACAAGCTGAGTCACGTCCCTTTTTGATTTATAATAAAGTATCGGCAGTCATAAACGAGTCGAAGAACATTAACAGTCCGATGAAGGATGCAGTGCAAAATGAAGCACTTACAGAACCCTCCGCTGATAAAGAGCCAAAGACTGGCAGTCCGATATGGTACGAGTATGGTTGTGTATAAACTTCCACATTGATGCTTCCATTAGTATGCCCGAAATAAGAGAGGGAAGAGAGAGAAAGAGAACATGTTTTTATATGTATATTCTCGTATTTTCCAGTTTATAAGAAAGTATATATATATATATATATA
>NW_017257333.1:80468-80756 GCF_001594055.1 Mycetomoellerius zeteki
AGAATTCAAAAATATCAAGCATTTCGTGATCACTTTTGCGGTTTATTGTAAAATTTGTTCCAAAGTTTGAAAGGACCCGTGTCCAAATCGGACAGTACAGTGAATAACTGATAGGCCTGGTTGTAGTACTGGTGATTGGCTGACTAGACTGGTCCAAGCAATTAAATCAGTAAATATCATGAGTCATCAGACTCAGATTAGTTGAGTTTTATTGATTTCAATTCTAATAATATAAACAGTCAGTAATTTCCTTTTCCGAAAAAATTTTTATCTTTGACTGTCAAATTG
>NW_017257333.1:80917-90672 GCF_001594055.1 Mycetomoellerius zeteki
AAAGAGTGTTTTTACATTTTCCATTACATCACCTTCGATTTTACGATCTTTATTTACGCCTTATAGAGAGCAGAAACTGCAAATAGGTCCGATTTAGACCACTCTCCCCTATATATATATATATACACATGTATAAAAGCATTCTTTCGCTGCATATTTTTCCTTGTTAGTAAATTAATTGCACTATTTTGTACTTCATAACGGACGAAAACTAATGTAATACGAGTATATACTTGTTCAAAAGGATCGCGAAACTATTACAGAAAGTATTATATAAACTAAAGATTTCTATTTTATAGCTTTAGTAAACGAATTACCATAATTGCCGACGCTTCCGAAATTGCAAAGTAGATTTAAGAATAGAGCGCCTACGAGTTCCTAAAAAGCTGTTTGTGTTAAAATAAGTCGAAAATATTTTTATCATTGACTCGATTTACGAATTTGATGTGTGATGTGTTCTTTTTATCTCGTGTGTTTTTAATCCAAATCTTTTAACGGATAAGATTTTGTTAATAAATTTCATTCTAATTGCAAATAGAAGAAATTGAATGGATATAATTCATAATTAATTTATGAATAATCTTTACGAATAATCATGAAAACATGAGATAATTAGATTAAGTTAATAATTATAGTGTGCTTGCCTCTTTATTTAACCTGTTTTATTTTTACATATTTACATGTACATTTACATATTTGTAGAAGTTTTCTGTTATATATATCATCATTCACAGCTGTCTAATACCACGTACCTACCAGTATCTACCGTCGATGTATAGGTAGAATTTTTATGTTTATATTTTTCAGAATGTAAGATATAACTGTTCACTTTTCTCTTTGTAGACATCAAGATTAATATAGTTGATAAGAGCTTATGCTGATAATAATAGCATAAGCATGCAATTTGCTTTTGCAGTTACACCGATTACCTCTTTACCGCTCGACTTACCACATCAATGTAAATTAAATAGATGTAATTGTTTTCTACATTTTGATAACTTATACTTTTATAATGATTGTGTATACGCTAAGTATATATAGATATAGTGTCTATACATTTTCTGTGTCTTAATATTTTATTAGGTGATCTTGCTAGAAGATAATTAAGTACTTAATACTTCGATTTATTGAATAATGTTTTTTATTATATTCTTACAACTCTCGCGAGCACTGTCTTCTAATACTGTCTTCCTATAGAATGAGATACGATTAATACAATGTGTAATTACAATTCCGTTATATCACTGCATATTAAAAAAAAAAACACTTAAGTTATTAAATGGAAATACTTTTGTATTTCCATTTAAGCTTGTCATAATTTATCTTTAATAAATAATTAAAGCATTAAAAATGTAAAAAGAATGTTTCTCTACAAAAAATAGTATTATGCAAGAGATGACAATGCTTTAAAAAAATATTTTACTTAGAAAAAGATATTAAAGATAATTTTATTATACATATATACTAATGGACATCAAATCTTTTTTTTTATACGCGAAAGATTTGTGGGCCCATACCACTTTTATGTTCCGCAAAGCGAAAGTAGAGATGGCCGGGTTGCTGCATCATCAGGCGCGCCGCATGTAGTCAACCTGTCTGATCGTCACAATTATCAAATAATTTCTAGATTAATTATTTCTCACAATTACAATATATTTTATACAACTCTTGAGTGGTTAATTTTCAAAAAATATTTTTACACTACTATTTCTAATATTGCAATACAAATGCTTATAATGCTGTCATTAATTAAATAAATATGGGCATTATAAAGAATCGATTATGAATAATTGCTGGTAAATGCAAATTTCAATCTTTAAAATTTCTATTTTTTATTTACTAAGAACTAATTTTTTCAAAATTAACAACAATTAGAGATTAACTTTAATAGGATGCATGTGTATTGAAGCGACGTCTATTTATTAAAAGTATTAAAAATATTTTACGAATAATTATTATTTTTGCTCTACACTTAAATTCATATTTTAATTTCTTATATGCAAGCATTACGTGTATTATTGCAATCGATTAATATTGATTAATTCGATTACTAATAGCAAATTTTTAATATTAAATCTATTAAAATTGATTCGAATTGTTGTACTTTTCATTGACGATAACTTACCAAGATTGCATTCGAAAATTTCGCTCGAGTGTATCATTTTTTGCTTATTTTCTAATGAACGATGAAGATTATAGAATAACAATAAGTATAGCATTCGAATGAAGTTTTTGGACGTAATCCAGTATGTACGACCGTAAGAATAGCTTAAACGATTTATATAGAATGAAACAGAAAACATGCAATAATAAAAATAAAAATCAAATTTTAATCTTTAACAACAAAAAGGAACATTTAGATATTTTAAGTAACGTCTACAATGAGATTTTAAGGTGTAAAATTTAAGTTTTGAGCCATAAAGAATTGATCAATTACAGTCTAATATAAGGAGAATAATTTATTATGATTAGTCAATTTTTTAAATTTTAGGTTTTAAATTTTTGGGCTTTCTACAATAATAGCCATTAGTAATAAATTAGAAGTCAGAAGTTAGAAATTGATTAATCGCAATCGATTAGTCTTCTCACATACGACCGTGATTGGTCAATTTCAAGCTTCTGACTCCTAATTTATTACTAATGGCTTATTGCAGAAAGCCTCTTAAGCCTTGTGTCCACGATGCTAGAAATTGGTCCGAGATCTCGGAGAGAGAAAGAATTAACCAATCACATTTAAACAATTTAGTCACATGATCAATGCGATTGGTCAATTCTTTCTTCATCCGAGATCTCGGACGGATTTCTAGCATCGTGGACACTGGGCTTTAGGTCAGATTGCACCAATGTTATACTTTGATTTTAAGCGAAGCTTTTTTTTAAAGTCCCTTTTTTTTAAAGTCGAAAAAGAGACAGAAAGGAAGAGAGTTTTAAGCTTCTCTCTCTCATTTAAAGTTAAAGTAACGTTGATGCAATCGGGCCTCACATCTTAAAATCTCATTGTAGACGCCACTTTACAAAACGTTACATTTTTAAAACAAACGTTGACGCGTGACGTCGATCTTGTTTTGATCGGCGCGCCGTTGCGTACACGAAGATCGCCGCGCTATCATTAAAGATTAAAGATATCTATTAAAGATTATCGATAATAGACAAGTTATTCTACATTACGAATTATAACAAATAAACATATTATTCATAGATTAATCCCTTTTTTGCTCAGGGAGCGCTCAGTGAGCGATTTTCTCTGCTGAATGCAGCCATTCATACCGCAACAAACGGGTATTTGGTCTGTTCGACTTGCTTACACTTTTTTTACACTTTTTACATTTAAAATGAGATAGATATATATTTGGCGCTGAAAAGAGAGAAAGCGAAGATGCTAGGTTTGTTCACATCGCATGCTCCAACATGCTCCAATATGCTCCTATCGTAGCTCTTACTCTACAAAACGGGTTGGGGCTTGCTTTCCAGCAAGGACATAGTCAGACACTGTGTAACACAGAGAGTCGTTTTATCCTTGTTGTTTGCCAACATTAAACAAGGATGAAACGACTCACTGTGTTACACAGTGTCTGACTGTGTCCTTGCTGGAAAGCAAGGGGGGTGAGTAAGAGCTATGGTAGGAGCATGTTGGAGCATGTTGGAGCTTGCGATGCGAGCAAACCTGCTGAGCGTAAAAAGTGTAAGCAAATCGAACAGACCAATTGTCGCAAGACACTCTGCATATTTCACATTACTCTTCTTCAGTAACTTCCTTTCGCTAATAATTCATGAATATCAGTCCGTTCGATCATTTAACTTTTACGCGATTAATATATTCTGCACATATCACAGTGACAGCAGTTCGTTCAAGCAGACACTTCATGCGATTTATTCATTATTAAAGACGAGAACCGAAACGAGAGATAGAATGATCAAGAATTATAAATTACTACGAATGTGAGTGAATTTTAAATCGATAAGATAAATGCATGTCCACTATCAAGCTTCTCTCTGCAGGCGGATTGGATGTTGTTGACACCTGTTGGTGATCAACTGCAAGTATTTTATGAAAAGAAAATTAACGATGTATTTTTATCTAAATAATATAAATTTAATAGAAAATGTCGTTAATGCTAAATGCATCTAATTGATTTAATTGATTACTGTATTAATACATTTAAAAAACTTCAACTATTTTCGCGTAATAATTCTATCAGTTTTATTTATAAGATACAGTTAATTAGTTTAATTATCTGAAATGTAATTTTTTTTTAAAAAGATAAAAAAGAACGAATCTTTTTCAAATATATTAGACACTATCACATTTCTCGGTCTTATTCACTCTCTCAGTCGGCTATTACGATTCGTAATAATTAAAGTTGTAAATTTTATATATTTATAATGTTTATTAATAATAATTTGTCAAATTCTAAAAAAAACAAAGATGTGAATTGCTAATTGATGCATCATAATTCATGTGAAAACGTTTTATATCTTTCTGAATTTTTTTCCTATAATTAAATTCGAGAAAGTTTCTGAATCAAAACGTGTTCGATTTTCACAAGAAATAAAGCAGCTGCGTTATACTGCAGCATCTCAAATGAAAGTCTCACGCATAGTAATGTTCGCCGGTTGCCTATCCCTTCGTTTTTCTGTCAGTTTTTCTATGGTTGACATTATGCTCTGGTCAAAAAATTGTCCATCGTGCAACCCCTTTCCCAAGTGTTTCTCAGGCTCCTCTCTTCCTCTCCTTCTCCGATAAATTTGCATATTTCCAGCCAAGGAAGTGTGCTACTTCGTTAAGCACGTTCCGTTAAACTTTTTTTCTCACACGATACGGAAATATTAAGATCCTAAAAATTCACTTTTGCATTAATGCTAGAGATATTATCATTCTTTTTCTAAATGAAATGTGAAAATCATGAAAATGGCTCGCTCAAATGGACTCGAGACGATTGACATTTTTTAAAAAGAGATAATAAAAATCGAAGGTAGCGAGACGTTATCATACTAGATTTATAATTTTCATATCATAATTTCTTAAAAATATTATCTCGAATTTTATTGTACTTATTACAATCAGAAGCGTCGTGAAATCGTTTTCATTCCCTATTTTTTCGAAACAAGCGAAATGTCTTTCGATGTTTGTAACAAATAATTAAGCATAGAAATCAATTCATGAATTGGATTTCAGAATGTGGACCGAAATATTGCGCTATATATCGACGGTATTCTCGGAAATGAAAACACGAAGTTCTCAGTAAACCAGAATGGATTGAAATGGATTCAGATTTTCTGAAGTACGCGAACGTTAGAATGAATTCTTTTCAATCCCAATGCATTTTATTCATTTATATAGGAATTGCATGAAACACATCTCTATGCCTTTCAACCTAAAAAAATTTCAGTTCTTTAAATGCATCGTGAATACTGCTCAATTCAAAATTCTGAATAGGAGAGAGAGAGAGAGACAGAGAAAATGCAGTTTTTCAATCCAATTGAATCTAAAAAAAGTTTTTCCATCCAAAAGTTTTCCAATTGAATATAAAAAATGGATCATGAATGCTACTAAAGTACGCATTCGGTTGCATTCAAGTAGATTAAAATTTCAATATATTTTAATCCATTCTCGTTTAACTATTTCGTTTACTATCTTGTTTACTATTCCGTTCGACATTTCGTCGAAGATAACTGATCCGTGCTATTATTTGGGTTTGACAAACCTATGAAATCGTGTTCAACGATGCGGACACACACATACATCATACACATATTATATTTACGAAAGAGAATGCAATAAAGATTCAAGAAAAAGTGAGAATAAGAAACAATCTAATTTTATAATAATAAGAAGAATAAGAATACAAAATTGGATCTATATAAAATTTTTTATGTAGACGCAACAGAATGGTGAAGGATAAATTTAAAAAAAAAATGTACATTTTTTAAATTAAAGAGGAAATATAATTCGATATCCTCGACGTATACTTTCTTTACACGAAATCATAATGGGATTAACGATTTTACGTAAAACCATCCCTGTTCCAGTACCAATAATGGACAATACCCCGCATAGCAAAGAAATCGAATTATCTAACAATTAACCGGCGCATCCGCCTTGTAACGCTCATGCAATCGCGCAACGTAAAGCGATCGTCGGTCTCTACGAGTCGAGAGTCCGGATCGCTCTATGCAAATCGCGAATGAGCGAGCGAGCGAGCGAGCGAACGAACGAGCGAGCGAGCATCGCGGCGCCTTTGGCTTCTCCCGGCGCTCTCTCACCCTTTCACGGATTACGGAGCTGTCGCAAAAAACGTCCGCCTCGCAGTAACGGTCTGCCGGCAAAACCTCCCTTTCCGCCTTGCTTTTTCTACGTGCGAAAATAAAAGTCTCTCGCGCTTTTCCTACCGGTCCGGAGAAGGCTGCCGGAGTGGGGGACGAGAGAGCGCAGCGCGGGAGGGAAAGGGGCAAAAATACGAGAGGGCGGGAGGGTGTACGAGGGTTGGCGGCGGTCTGGCGATGAGGGGGCGGCAAAAAGAATCGTAGCGATGTCGGCGAAGGAGGAAAAAGAGCAGTCCGCGAGAAGCGACGAAGGGGTGGCGAAAGGAAAGGGTAGAGAGAGGAAAGAGAAAGAGAGAGATTGTGAGAGAGCGGGAAGGAGGGGTGGGAAGGTAGAGACGGGAAAGCGGATTCAGAGGAAACCGAGATTCCAGGATGTGAGATTTCAAGAAATATAACGTTCGTTCCTGGTTTCTGCGCGCACGATTAAACGTATTATCACGCTGACGCCATAACGTCACGTATCATCGTGCGTCCGAAAAATGTTGGTGAATTTGATAAAAAGGCATCGTTGCGTTCACCGTGACATATTTCTTGAGAGATACGAAAAATTAACTTTAAATTTCGGTTTAATATCAGACTATGAGCGTTTAACGGGACACCTTTACCGAAATTTTTATTCCCCGGGCTTCGTGAAAGCTCTTCACATTTATCCTCCCGGAAACACAATCGGGATCACCCTGGGTAAGCATGTGCCATCGCGGTTTTCCTGCTCGTGTGCCCACCCTTTAACGTCCAAATGCCAAAACGTGCGCGCCAAAGAAGAAGCGACGAGTGGGGAGGAAGACTGTGGGGTAGGACGCGTACTTTGCAGGGTACCGCATGCCGGGGGGTTCGGGTACCACCCTGCAAAAATGTCGGTCCCTCGGGCGCAGATAGGGGGGTAAGGAGGTCGCGCGTCTACAAGGGTTGCGCGGTGCAACCAGTTGAGGGGAGGAGGGGACGCGGCGAAAAGGGGGGCACGAGGGAAGATGGGTTTTTAGGACGTGCCCCCCCATCGTCCTGTCCCTCCTCTCCGCCTCTCCCCCCCTCAGCCACTGCGACAGGGGCGGCGTGCGAGGCAGGGGCGCGTTTTTACGACGACCACGGCGAGGGCCAGGGAGGAGCTTATGTACACCACGACGACACTGGTAAGACGAGCGACTCTTGACGGCGGGAGGGTGGAAGGGGAAAGGGGGGAACTTCACGGTTTTCGCATCATTCTCTTCTGGACCACCGCGTGCCGGAGTCCGCACCCGGAATGCGACCTCCGGCCGATCCGCGAGGCCACGCCTCTCACGTGGCTGATGATGGCTCGTCGTAGCGTACCCTAGCTGAATTTTAACCCCCCCGGGGTACGAACCGTCGGGCAACAATGTTGATTATCCGTCGCACGCAAGAGATAGCTCTCGCTTCTCGACTTCGTAGCGCGTATTTCGTTAATTTTTAGACCTATCCGCACGCATCCTCGAATAGCAAACCGTATTTAGACGGAATTATATTCTTTATACATTGTACATTGTGAAAAACAAGACTATATGTTTCCTGTAAAGATTTAATTAGGTATGATATCTCGCTATTATTCTTATAGTCTATTATCCGTTAATGCGTTGTAATTTCTAATTCTTTTATGTGCCAGAAGATTTATTATCGATAAAATAATTTTAGAGAGATAAATCGTGATTTCAACTTTTTAGTATCTAATTTTCAAGCACATTACAATCTTTGAAAAAAAAAGTCGTGACGTATCTAAAACTTTTTACGTTCTTCGAAGAACTCGAATGGATGATTCTTTCAGTTGTTGGAAAAATTCGAAAACGTGACGTAATAATTAACATAAAATTTTTAATTAATACGCGGCAGTAACAAGAGCTGCATATTTTCTGTCGTTATTTTCTTAACGCTTTAAAGCTACGATAACATAAAAATCAAACAAAAGCAACATGTATCTATGTCTCGATCATTGACGCAATTAGTCTTGTTTACTACGCTTTGTCCATGACATACAGGGTGTCCCAGTTTTACGACTTTTTCTTCTGAGCGTGTACTTATCCCTGTTAGATTTGCATTTTTTGTATGAATTTTATAAAAATAATAAATTCTGTATATACTTATTTATCTTTAACATAAAATAAAACTATTGAATTATCGAGTTTTTATTCGTGCAGCAAAATATCTTCGATAACAATACATCTTAATTTTTAACTGTAAATTACACGTAAAATTTTATATAGAAAATCTAATAAAAGTATATTTGTATATACTTTATCGAAAAATCAAAAGCAATTTTCTCGTACAAATTTTTCTAATTTGTAGGATAAATATCTTTTGTGGGTTCAAAATTGGTATAACTTATATTAACACATTAATAGTTTAATTTTATTATAACATAAATAAAAAAATAATAGTATTGTATTGCAAAAATTAAAAAAGAAAGCATTAAAATGTTGAGTGACTTATTTACGTATAATAATATCAATGAACCGTCGCATTTACATATATATATTTTTTATCAAATAATTAAAATCTTATTAATATTTTATAAATACCGTTTAATAATAAATTTACCGATCTATAAAACGGTGTAATTAAAAATAACACATATTTAAGATAGTGAGAGGATGAGAGAGAGAGAGAGAGAGACCAACTTTTCTTAAGAGTTTCCACTTTTATTTTTTAAAAAGACCAAGCGTTGTACAAAGGGAAATTTTACATTTTCAATCCGTTCATTCCGTATAAATTTATCTGCATAATTCAGGTGGCAATAACGGAGCTAACTATAGGAATTAACAAGAATTACGGGTTAAGCGATTCCCGATCTTTTTTTTTTAACCGCTTCGACGAAGATTCCGGGAACCGTCGCGCGCCGTCGACGCTTTCGGGGCAGTGGGAAAAGGAGGGAGGAAGCGTCGGTGTCGCGCGGCGGCCGCGGCGCCGCAGTGGTGGGGCAGCGCGAAAGGAACGGCCGCGTATTCGCCGCGCGACGCGCAATGTGCACCGCGCCATCGTTCGAAACGCGTCGGTGTCGCTCTCGCGCGCAATGGGGTGACGGATTATCGCCTTTCGATCGCGCTGTAAACAATTATATATACCGCGGAGAAGAATCAGCGTGAGATTCAACGTTCGCGTTTACATTCTCACTCCTACCACGGGAGAGAGTGAATTGCAATCGCTTCCTCATGCAGACTGGGACCTGTCAAGTCGCGAGATCATGATCCGCGTCGCGACGCGATAAACGCGATCGAGAGAAAGAGAGAGAGAGAGAGAGAAAAAGAGCGTTCTCCAAAATTCGTCATTGTAACGTACCACTTTATTCCGGGGCGAACGCAAGCGCGGCGATCGAATGCGCCTCGTTGGATGCTGTCGGCAGCGCGCGTGGTCGACCTGGAAGCCCGTGCTCGTCGGGGCACTGCTGTGAGCGGGTGCTGTTGCTGCTGCTTCTGCTGTTGCCGCTG
>NW_017257333.1:90937-118646 GCF_001594055.1 Mycetomoellerius zeteki
GCTTGAAAAACTGTCTTAACTGTCTACTTCGTGATCAGGAATCGAAAACTGTAAATATACGTCTGTATACTTTATAATTTAACGCTGAAAATATTTCTGTACGTACACATTCTTTTTTTTTATATACGATACGATTAATTGAAATTCACAACGCAAATATTAACTATTATGTTTTCTATATACAATGAAATACACTTTCAATATATTTAATTAAATTAAAGATAAATTAAATTAAATTAATTGCTCGACAATTTAGGCAGAGAGAATTTGAATTCTAATCGCATCGTTTCAAAGGCTGCGTTCCGTTTCACGCATGATGCGCATAATGCATCATTTATCCTTGTTTAACATTCGGTGAATAACAAGGATAAAAGATGCATCATGCGTGAAACGGAACGCAGCCAAATTTTTAAGTGTAATTTATTGCGAAAAATAAAGATAGGTTATCAGTCGCTTTCCATTTTCACGAATAATAATAGTCTAAAGTTATGTAAGTATTTTGTATTTAGATAATGACGTCATTACTTGCTTACTTTGTTGACAAAGATTGCATTTAGCAAAGAAAGCATCTTTGTAACTATTATAAAATTTCTTAATATGATTGATCTTGCCTTTGATCCTTCACTGGATCTAAGTGTATAGACCAATCATGTTAAAGAATCTTAGAACAGTTTCAAAGCTGCTTTTTCTGCTGATGTTAGCTAATAGCATAACACAACACAGGTTTATAATCTGACTTTTAGTGTGAACTTTAACAAGATTCAGTAAAATATATGAGTTTGTGCAGATTATAGGTAAAAACTCAGTTGAAGTCATGATGTCACAAATGAGAATTATCTCTGAATTGTAATGTAAATGGAAAGCAACTAATGTCTTTAAAGATTATACATTTTATTACATAAATAAAAATTAAATAATTCTGTAGTTTTATGTTAATTATGTTAAAAGAATTAATATATTTTTTTATTTTCGAGCGATTGAACAACCAATTGATAAGAGAATTGTAATACAAAATACTTTGAATTTTTAATTTATAAAATGTATCTTTTAATTACAATGAAAAAGATGTTAAATGTTTTATAAATCACATTTATTATATTCCTCATCTGTTTTTATGTACAAAAGTTATTTGGTAAAAAATTTATCTTTCTCTGTACAATCATTTCTAAGTATCTTATATTTCTACTTCTATCTTCTATTCACATTTTTTTTTCTCTGGGAATTAATGAGTGCCTATATTATCCCGTTACTCCATTAGTTCCAGTTCGAATAACACCGTTAATCTTTCGGCTAATGTCTTTAACCGTCAAGAATCGATTTAAGAGTAAAATTCACCCATTAAAGCCCCCATAAACTCGAACGGCCCACGAGAGAGTATGGTTTACATACGTAGACTAAAATACAGTAAAAAGTACGTTAATTTTTTGCGTGCTCCAAACACAAAAAGCAGTGCTCCAAAGAGCACTATTCTTCTCTCTTCAATATTTTACCAAAGCTGACGACGGAGAGCCGAGTATCCTACTGCGCTCTATAATCAGCTGATCCATTGACGAAATAAAGCTTGTTTAATATTGGTACCGTCCGCGAGAGAGTAGCAAACACGCGTAAGGCCGGAATCAGACTACGCATTGAATATTGAGATTGAAGATTGAAAGATTGAAATTTGACCAATCAAAACAATAGGAGCTAAAACTCCTTTGTCCTCACTGGTCAAATTTTAATCTTCAATTTTCAATCTCAATCTTCAATGCGTAGTCTGATTCCGGCCTAACGCATACGTTTGCATGGATTTATGGTCGATTTATGAAATGAATCGGGGTGTCCGATCGATTTCATGCGAACCGAGGTATGAAATCGCTCGTTAATTACATCCAACCCATACCCTTCGATGGTGCGCATCGCAAATATAAACGTTATTCTCGACAATTGTTTTCTTTTGCGGTTCAAGTTAGATGATCGAATGATTCGCATCAATTCTTAAGATAAAAATTCGACGCATCTCGATAATTTATAATTATAATTCTATGCATTTTTTGATACACGTGTTGTATTTTAATATATATTTTATACGTGTATATTTTTGTTTCTTAAATTGTTTTCCATGTTACGACACGTAAGATTATAAATAGAATACTAGTTTAAATTCTCACAATTATAGATCGTGAGAATTTTACCAATATTAGTTTTACTAATATCTGCATACAATGCATAATAAATATATCCATACTTATTTAAATCTTTAATCTATTTATATTTCAAAATGCTTTACATGCTTTATTATGAAGTTATTAATGATGACACTATGGCCAGTATTCATAGTCAATTCTTATATTCAAGATCGTCTTAAGTTCAACCTTGAGGTGTCATGAACCAATCAAAAGGCCGCATTAGCATCTTAAGACATTACTTAAGACGGCTTGAAATAAGAACCGACTATGAATACCGGCCTATAAGAATTCTATCGAGTCAATGCAATTAATTTTTGATTAATGGTTGTCAATCACGACGTAGTTAGATCAACTTATTTGAGTCTAGTTTTATTATAAACTATAACCATAATCACAATTATTAATTTTATTATCATTGATGATCACTGAATAAGCGCCAATTTGATTACATTTTACTTAAATTTATTTGGAGGTATTCCGTTCTTTAAGTACTAATTTATCTTATCTCTACGCTTCTTCGTGATAATAGCTTCAAGTATTCTATAATTATCCTAACACCTAAAGTTTAAAAAAAAAAGAAGTTTAAATTTCAATAATCCTTTGTGATGTAATCTTTACATTTGATACGAACGATGAAAGCCTGTATTGAAAAAAAAGAAAAATAATAAATTCAATAATATTGTGATCCAGAAAGTATCGGACTAGGCGCAGGAAGCATTTACCGGTTCATTTATCGAGGAAAGCGAGGAGGCCATTGGATTTTGACGTGAGGGATTCTCGCCAGAGGCCAGTTTATTTTCTCGTTTCTTGCAGATCGATCCGCTATCGCACTCGTATATCCGCGAGCTCGTTTCTAAACCGCGCGCGCGACTCGCATCTCGATAGCGAACGCTGCTCTCTCGCCGACGAGTTTACGCAAGAAACATAATCGCCAGCAGTTACCTCCCGGCGAAGCGAAGAAGTTTCGACCGAAGAGCTACCATGGGCCATCTCGCTTTTATGTGTATGTATATGTATATATATGTGTGCGCGCGCGTTCGTCTCTTTCTCTCCCTCTTTCGTCGAGAAACTGGATGAGTCACGCCAGCGATAAAAAGCTCCCGTCAGAAAAACAGGATTTTTCTTCTTCTATCTCGACGAACCGCGGCCGAGCTCCCGTCTTCGTCTACTTCGGGCGTTTTACTTGGTGCCCAACTCGGTGCATCGCGACAAAAAGCACTCGACCGAGTTCGATATGTCGCTTGTATCGAAAATTCTTTTCGACCAGGCGAAGCTTCTTGTCGTCGTTATTTGTTCCTTCGTAATTTTCTCGATTTTCATCTCCGCCTCTCTGTCGAAGGTTTACTTCACCGGAACGATCGAGTTACGATTTCGGTATAGAAAAGCTCCTTAATAAAATGCAATTACACTGTCGCGTGACACCATTAAAACCAATGGTATATAATTTCATATGGAAGCTATGATTAGAAGTAGTATATTACAACACGATGCTGTGTAACGCCCCTGGACGCTTTTTTGCGAGAAATGTTTACCGTTTCTACTAGCAACATTAACGTGACAAAGCGGGAGCAAGTGAAGCAAATAATTAGTAAACAGCAAAAACATACTCATTAAAAACACAATATTTTTATCCCGTGAGATATATTTCAACGAAAGAGAGAGGCATAATATTTTATTTACGGGACATATTTTTATTGATATCACTATTTGATATGCGGAATGATTTATTATTGATATCGATATCGGAGCATTGAGACTACATAAGAAAGAATAGTTTTGCTGAAGTATCTAAAAATTTAGCCAGATATAAATCTGATTATAATTTTGTTAAACTATTAAAATAATTGTAAGGACACTAAAAAAAATGGTTATTTCGAGTATTTTTCCAGCAGAATGTTAAAATGCTCAAGCATAATGCGCAATGCTTTTTTACAATATTGTTAATAAACATATAATGATACTTAAAGTTTTTATATAACTATTTTAATGATATAACAAAATTATTTTCAGACCTGTGTCTAGCTAAATTTTTAGATATTTCAGTAAAATTGTTTTTTCTATGTGCATTTGATATTTTTTTCATCGCTACTTCATTAATATGAAGCATGTTGAGTACTTTTCAGTAAGAGACACAGATGACACGGTGTAACACTGAGAAAAAAAATTGTTCATTTGACTAAATTAACTTAGTTATTTTTATTTCTTTCGTTGGAGAACGTGTGTACACTGAGAAAAATGTCTGGTTGGATTAATTGAAGTTCTGGTTGAAAATGGACGAATCAGAATTTTCTGATTACTAGAATTCTAGTTGAGATAATCAGAATTCCGATTTATATGATATAATTAAAATCATCTAGTTCGACCATTTTCAACCAGACATTTTTCTCTGTGTATTTAAGTCAAATATAATATATTTTTTTACTTAAATACGTACATTCTTCATCGAAAGAAATAAAGATAAATTAAATTAATTTAATCAAATAAAAAATTTTTTTACGTTTAGAGAATCATTATATCCTTGTTGTTTGCCAACGTTAAACAAAAAGACGAAATGATTACTTAGAGTTGCCACAAAATTGGAAATCAAGGAAATTTCGAGGAAATGAGAAATTGAAAATGAGAAATCAGGGAAGAGTCAGAGAATTTTCCGAAAAAATAAAATTCTTGGTCTTAAAGAAGTTTGGTATGCAACCTATACAGTTTGGAATATTAACTTTAATTTAACAGTTAAATGCAAGTAACATTAATAGTAATTTACACATTACTCTGCTAAATTGCTCTCTCAACAAAATATTTAACGGTACCTAAACCAAGACGAAAAAATACAAAAATTTTTAAATATTATTGAAAGAGAAAATTATGAAATTTTGTCTGGAAATTAAGAAAAAGTTATAGAATTTTAGGTCGTGAAATTTGTAGCAATCTTGTCACTGCATTACTCTGTGTCTCTTGCTGGAAAGCATTAATTAATTAACGATACACTATTTTCGATACGTAATTGAGTACTTCGCCCTGAATACTTTTGGCATAAATACGAATCTCGCCGATTCACTTTTGATATTTCGACGGAGTTTCCATATCGAAGATCTCTCTCGTTTCTTTCTGGACACCAGCGATATCTCGCGCATTCCCGGCATACAGCCAGGCATTCTTGGTGCGTTGCCGCGCTTTGTCCGTTCGCGAGATGCGGCATGACTCACGGGGCCAGCAAGAAACGGCGCGTCGAGCAAAAACCGTGCCGTTTCTTCCGCTGGCTTGGCCGGCGTGCAACTATTGCACGTTGCGTTTTTGCCGATTTCTTACGAGCGGCCGGCGCGGCTCGGCGCGGCTCGGCGCGGCTCGGCGCGGTCGTGTAAGCGCGTTGACCACCACGACGGCGACGATGTACACGAATAAAAAGCGCGCGCTTTTGCCCCGCGATATTTCTGCGAAAGGCGAAATTACGACAGAAAGAACCGCTCACTGCGAAAGAGGTCCTGTCGTTCCTCTCTCTTACAGTCTTTTTAAAATCATTAATTACTTCAATTTTATTGTATATAATTTTATTTTTAATTTTAATTTTATTTTAATTTTATTGTATATATTTTTTTAAAAATAATGAACATTTAATTATATTGTTGAATTATTGTTATTTTTTCGTTACAATTTTTTTTTTATAAATAAAACAAACTTTTCGAATACAACTGAAGTTACTATGAGCGGACCGAAGTTACCGTAACACGCGCGTTATTACCACGCGGCTGTTTGATAGGCGACATTATACGTTTTACACGGGATAAAAAGAGGCTCTGTCTATCTCTCCCTCTGTCTTCCCTTTCTCTCTCTATTGATGACGGCGCTGGCGCTGATGCACGGCGAAAAAGCTCTCGCTTTTTTGCGGTAAGTTTGCCGTGTGCTCGTGCCCTCGCTTAAGAAAACTTGGCGAGCGTAGCTTTTTTGCGTCAGACGCGAGAGAGCTCGGTCAGTCTCGCATGTTCGCTCGCATTCCCTCCATCTTTCTCTTTCGCGTTACATATTACAACGTCGGAAAATTTGCGCCGTTGATGCACGCGGATTCCTATAAAAAGGGGAAAAAGAACAAAGTCAAACGCGGCGCGGTTAATCGCGTTCAAGAACTCGTCTACATATTCTTAATTACGTTGTATCTTTTGCATCGAAAAATTTTATCTTCGATGCTGTATTTGCAAGATGAAATATCAACATTTTTTTATTGATAATCTCGAAGAAGCTATTATTTATGTCCTTTTGCAAAAATCACAATAAAAAGTTCTCTCGTTATTTTTTCTGAAAATACATGGAAAGAATAATTTTGTTAAAGTAGCTCAAAATTTAGCTAGATATATTTTGTTGGAATGTCAAAATATTACATAGGAATTTGAAGCATAATGAACAATGCTGCAAAAAGTTTTGATATTTTAGCAATCAGTTTAAGTGTCTTTATATATAATTAGTTTGATGAGTTAACAAAATTATTTTCAAATCTGTATGTGTAGTTAAATTTCTAAATACTTCAGCAGAACCATTCTTTTCGTGTACGCTTAATTATCTATACATTATTATCTAAATCAGGAAATGTCACAAAACTGGAAATTAAGGAAATCAGGGAAATGTCAGGGAAACTGAAAACGATTAGGGAAATTAGGTTTTTTCACAAAATTTTCTGGAAAATTCTTGACTTTAAAGTTTAATATATGTACATCACTATGCAATTTTGGAATACTACCAACATAATAATTAAATGCAAGCAGTCAGCAACGTTGATAGTAGTTAACATCGATGTGTTAAATTGCTTTCTCAACAAAATATTTGATGGTTTCCAAATCAGGACAAAATACAAAAAATTTCAAAATATTATTGAAAGCATAATTAAGAAAAATCAAGAAATTTTGTTTAGAAATCAGGGAAAAGTTATGGAATTTTAAAATGAGGAATTTGTGACAATCTTGGCAGACATACTCATAAAGTTCAAATCAAATAAGAAAAAAGCGTATTATGTTATAAATCTACATATATATATACATGGAGATACTTACGACTATCATACGCGTTGTCAGATAATTAAAGTTCAATCGGAAATTTATTATCGGATTTTGCTCAGATATTACGAAACGTTTTTGACGAAATATAAAATCGTAATTCGCCTTGAAAACGTTAACGACAGCTCGGTGCAATGTATTTTATTTATGCGGATGGAAAGTCTCCGCCGACTGCTTAGCGTAGCCCAACATCGAGCCATTATTGTGCTCATTATGGACGTTTGCTCGACGGTCATTAATATTTTCTCCTTATCGTTTGCCGCTTTACAGTCAGTTTTGTCCACGGGGCAATAACTGTCTCGCCCTAATAGCGTCCGCGCACCGGCGGTTTTGTAATCGCTCCTCGGTATGTCTCTCTTATTACTCTACTCTCCTCGCGCTCGTATTCTTATTGGCTATAGCTACCTAAAAGCAGATATTATTGTATTGATATTTTATATTTATACAAACTATTAAGGCTATGTTCCAAAATTGAATGCCTGTACTGAAAATCTATAGTGCACATAACGTAAACTGTTGCATTTAAAGTGTTGGCAGTAAATTTGGAACACAGTCTAAGTATAGATGCAATTAGGGAAAAATCTGAAATAATATGCGGTTATCTTCGAAACGATTTTTTGCATCCAGAAATAAGAAACAATTAATAAGGAAAAAATAAGAAGGGATAATGTCAAGCCATATTCTCCGCCACGAAAAGGTGATTTTCTTTTTCCCTTCGGAACTGAAAATGTAAAACAGTTACTGACATTGAATCCGTAAGATCTTTTTAATTTATGTCAATTCAACGGCACTAATTAATTTGTAGGAACTAAAATGACATAAATAACGTATATAAAAAAAGAATGAATACCAAATCAGTTAAATAAAGAAACTAAATGCTGTCGAGACTAGATTTTGGTGTCTAATAATATCTTTGTATTATGAATTAAATATATATTTTTATAAGAATAATCGAAATTTGTAGCTGTAACATAAAGAAAATTGAATTATTTGACCTTTCTGACAAAGAGATTTATAATTAAATAGGTTCAAGTAGACTTACCGTCAACTCCGAAGTTAAATGACATTTATCGACATGTTTTTTTTATCGAGCTACTTTTAATTCTACAGAAAAGAGTAGAGATGCTTAAATAATTGAACTATACGCAATTAGACATTTTACTGTACTATTTCAAACGGCAACGAATTTACTCATTACTGCAATAACACCATTCCAGGACGCGTTACCTGGTTTTAATGATTCTACACGAAGAAGTTTGCGTGACATGATAATAGTGCGCTCTTAGCTTTACGCAATCGGGGGGAGGAGGGAAACCGCAGCTGCTTTTATCCCAGGTTTTCCTCCCGATCGAATCGCCCCAGGTTTTGTGTACGTTCATACCCGGACGACCGCTCGCGATCCGGAATCAAAAAGAGTCCTCCGTCGAGCCTAATTTGAATACGATCACCGTGCTCGGGTACGATCGGTGGGTGGCTGCACTCGAATAAACGCCTAATTCGAGCAACGAATATGAATGGGTTCGCGTCAGATGCGCTCTTAGGTACAAAGACGAGAGAACAGTACGCCTCCGTTTGTACATCTTGCTGCTGACCGACCGTTGCGAGAGCCGCGAGGTTTCTTCACCCTTTCGGGAGAAAACTTCATCTGCTAGGCGAGTATAGAAAGGATGGTCTTGCTGAAACATCTAAAAATTTAGCTGGATACAAATTTGAAAATAATTTTGTTGAACCGTCAAAATAATTATGTATATGATAATGTAAGAATAAATTATCATTAGAATACACGGTGTTTTTCATTGTGCATAATGGCGGTCGAGTATAAATTTGGGGCAAATTTCTTATTGATAGTAAATTTTTAACAACAATATTGGCTCATAACATTTTAAGCTAATTTTCTGATTGGTCATCGACTGCGTATCTTGGGAGCGAAACTTGTAAGATACTAGAGTTGCTAGAATATCAAAACTTTTTTGTTCATCGTGATTTTGAGTTATAAACATATTTATTAAGATTACCTATATATTATTTGTGGTGGTAAACAAAATTATATTCTTAGATCTGTATTTACCTAAATTTTCAGGTAGATACTTCAGCAAAATCGTGTCTACAGTATATTACCTATATCTGAAACCGTATTTTAATCGATAAAACTAAAATTTTCATTCCCCTTGAGCTAGACGGAGGATGTAAAAATATCAAACAGAGGGTTAATAATGAAAATAGAATAACACAAGATAATCAAGCTAACCAGTGAATAACTTTCAATTTTAATAAATGTTCCTAATAAATGTTCCTAATTTTGAAAAAAATAGTTTTATGTGCGTAACTTGTACATTTATAATTCGTACATATATATTCGCAATTATTTTTTATTTGCAAATATCGACAAGAATAATGAAACATCGCGGATAGATCATTTAATTAATCCCGACACCTCGAAATTCGATCGATTTAATAACGAGTGTGAAACGTTCACAATCGTCTCACATATGCTAGGTAACGATCATCCCTTATTCTTACCACCGCCTTACCGGTCTCGTTTCTTTTTTCATTTCTTGTGTTCCCACAGGAGAGATGCGCCGAGACGCGCGAATAAATTAAAAGGCTTGCGGGTCTCAGCTCCACACACCCTATCGGCGGACAAAGAGCGACGAGCTTCCCCGTTTGTCTGCATTTTTTTGTTCTAAGCGATAATCCGGTAGCGCGATGCTTGGATGCGCCCGCGCCTGTCCGTATCCGTTTTCGGGGTCCACCCGATGACCCCGCAGGCTTTCTCTCTCTCTCTTTTCCTCTTGTCTTTCCATCCTTGCTCGACGCATATGCATATCATGGTCCCTTAGTGCGAGATAGCGAGCGAATGCGAAAAGAAAAAAAGGAGAACCGGCTGCAGAAGAAAGAGGGAGAAAGAGAGAGAAAGAGAGAGAAAAAAACAGTAGAGACCTCGGGAGGAATTCCGGCGCGCTGGCTGCCTCCTCTTCGCTCCATTCCCAGCGAGTTTTTGCCCCCGTGGAGGACGTTCTTTTGGCTTTTTTGCCGCCGTGGGGGCCCTCGCGACGGCGACGGCGATGACTGCGATGGGGGCAACTTTTTCTCCGTTCTATCTTCGGGGCCGTTCGATCTGCATGAGTCACACGCGAAGACATTACGTTCGCTCATCGGGATGAAGGACGATATCTTTCTCGAGTATCTCACGATCAGTCACTTCCTCCAGGTGACACCGCTACTATCTCAGCAGGAGGAACCCGCTTGCGCCATTTGTGTAAAAATGCTTGTAAATCTTCATTGTAGAAATTATATTTTTATTACCGGAGATTATGTAATGTTCAACGCTTGATTATTATCAGAGATTACGTCAGATTACGTCATGTTCAACTCGATATTAATTTATATTCATTTCTTGACCGAATTATATCTTGTATCTTATTCATTTCATTTAATTTTCTGTTGAAAGTTTTGATACATGTGTTTTTAATTTGATTCGAGTGATCGATTGCCGATCATATATTCTGGCTTAGTTTTCGAAGGAACACCGTGATGAATGGCGATGAGGCTTCTGTGTCGCTTACTTGACTACAGGTGTAGATACAGATTAACGATGACAATGGACACGTCGATTAGTTCCCGCAGGTGATGAGCTCGTCCACTGAAAAAAGAACCCCTCAGTTCCGCGGCTAACCCTTTCGCTTCTACGCGGTCAAAAAAGGGTCTTCCGTAAAAAAAAAAACCATTTATTCAAAAGAGGTCTGTGGGAAACCAGTTTTTTACACTCTCTCAATAACATTTTTATCTAAACAAATGCTCATCTATGCCTATGAAACTCTAGAGTGAAACGTGATATAATTTAAAAAGGATAAAACACAACAGATTACTGTTTATAGAAAAAAGTTTTAAACAATTAAAATTGATTTTTTAAATAAATGCATAAAAAACAGTAGAAATGTAATTGGATTAATATTGTCAAGAAAATATTGTTTAACAAAAATAAGATATTACAGTTTTGAAAATCAAATGAAGTATCTATTAATGTATATTTATAAATTATAAAATATTTATAAAAGTTGCATCATTAATAAAATTACATCACAGTTGAAGTTTTTAAATTTTTTATTCTTTATCTTGTATATATATTATCATCCAGTATCATCCGTTTACATGCGTTAAAGTCGATAAAAATTATCTGTATGTGGAAATTGCAAATTTATAGTGTTTGATGACTCTTACATAGATCGAATGAAAAATAGTATGGACAAAGGAAAAAAAATTATACTTAAAAGTGAGAAAAGAATACAGCGATGTAATTCAAGTGAAAAAAGCTTAAGACACTTATATTTATTTTAAAAAATTGCAAATATTTTAAATTCTCATATTATAATAGATCCTTTTTTTTATCACTAGCAACCTTAATTATTTAAGATATTTTAAACGCGCTTGATGTAACTTTTTAATTATTATTTTTTAAATTTCTGCATTTTGCAAAATGAACATTGAATTACGATATAATTTTATTAATTGCATCGATATTCGTGAAATTGTCATATTTCTTCGGCATTATTTATTATAAGATAAATTTTTATTAAAATAATTAAATTAACTCTGTGTGTGTGTTTGTGTGTGTGTGTGTATGTGAAATTGAATAAATATAGAAAATTTAAATTTAATTAATTTTAGAATTAATATGATCATTATATGTACGATAATGTCCTTAAAATGGCGCGAATTGTGCCCTTATAATAATTCGACCAGTCGCTCAATGGAGAATCGCGACATAAGGTAGGGCTTAAACCCCTCATCGAGGGGTTGGAATATGGGCTGCACCCTTGGGACTTAAGATTACTTACCCGACCAATACCAATGACGATTTTAAACGACCTCCATTCGAAGATCATTTAACACTCTCAACTAGGACAGAAATCTTCCTGGAAAACAAGATGATGAATTTTATTTGTATAACGGTTATTGTTTATTTATTCTATTCATCTTTTAGCCCGTTTTTATTTCTCGGTTTACCAAAGATAATATTTTTTATTTTGAATTTCTGTATGTTTTTATTGAAAAAATTTAATTCTTTTATTTAAATTCAAAGAATTAAAAATTGAAACTTTTTCGGTCAAGAACATATCTTAATTCTTCTAATTGGTCGGTAATTTATATTTTATGATAATTTTGTGTTTTTTCTCATATCTATGCTTCCTTTATCATTTTGGCATTTTCTCGTTTCTCGCTGATCGAGCGAAAACCCGCTTTTTCTCACACGCTCTTTCAAGGGGTGAGTCGCTTGTAGATAGTCCTGAGGGGATTTTTGGCGCGGCTTGACGATGAGGAAGTCAAGAAAGGAAGAAAGAAAAAGAAAAGGGATTAGAAATCGAACAAAGATACATACTATGAGAAACACAAGAGATAGAGAGAACGTAAAAGGAAAAGAAAGACAAGGATGGGGGGGGGCAAACGACAGGCGTGGTGGTGCAAAGTGGCATAAGGTATAAAAAGGAAAGCCAGGCGTGTTTGGGGGCTGCATTGCTGTAGCGAAACGGGGTAAAAGGACGCGAAGGATAAGGAGAACAAGGCCGAGAAACAGTGCCGTAGAGAAGCGCGAAGGATATGAGAAGGGAAGGAGGGAAAGATTCGAACGGCGAGTCAGTCCATCTGCCCGGTGTTTTGTCCATGGTGGAGAGAAAGAGGGACGAAGGGGTGGCGTGCGGCGGGGCGACAAAAACTCACCTAACCCTTCCTTGATTACAATGCCGGCAAAAAGCAAAATACTAACCGCCGTCGCGCCGCGCCACATCGCGCTGAGGAGAGAAGAGCAGAGTGAAGCAAAGAGAGAGAGAGAGAGAGAGAGAGAGAGAGAGAGAGAGAGGGGGGGGGGAAGGGAGTGCGCGCTCCTAAGAAACTAGACTCGTTTTTGCGCGACCAGAGGCAACGGAGGAGAGCGTCCGTTCTCCGTGAAGTATCGGACAAAGAACGTGCACCACACTAACTTCCCCCTCCTCCCCCTTGCTCTCCGTCTCTCCACTCCGACGAACCTTCTTGGTTCCATCGTCCGTGATCCGGGCGCCCGTAACCCGCCCTCGTTTACCCTACGTCTCCAGTCTGACCTTTTGCCTCCTTTCTTCCTCCTTCCCACCCACTCACCCTTTTCTTTCACATATTTCCTTCTTTTCCCCTTTCCGCTCCATTATCTTCGTTTTCCTTGTTCATGAACCCCAGGTCCACCTCGGTATTCCGCAGTGCCCCTCAGAACGAAGCAAGTACGCTTGCTTTTCGGAGTCCTCCCCCGAAGGAATTACCTATACTCCGATTCTGTATAGTTTTTATCGACAGATTGGTATTATTATATTGCCGTCGTGCACCTTTTTTTACTTATAATACCTGTGCAACGATAATATAACGAGACCGATACTGTCATTAAGAGTTCGGGGTACTGGAAATTTTTTATAATCAAGATGAAATTTAAGTTCAGTATGTGAATAAAATTTGATTTTTTACCCATATAGGGTTTTACAATCGGCCCACTGGACTAGTACTGACTGCTTTAGTTCAGGTACTGGCGCAATATTGGCAAACTACTGGCTCAGTACTGGCTAAGTACTGGATGATAATTTGGACTTAGTGCTGGCAGGTACCGGTCCAGTCATTTTAGCCAGTCATTTGCCAGTGATGATCCAGTACTGGCTGATAGAACTTTGGCAGTCATTTGCCAGTGATGGCCTAGTACTGATTGACAGAACCTTTGCCGTCAGTTGACAGTCGTAACGTTGGCTAAAGGGTCCTCTATATAGAAGTCGTAGACGATCGTAGAGACTCAAGTCGTTAAGGAAACCAACCAATCACAATCAAATATAAGAAGAATACTCGATTAGAATTGGTCAGTTTTCTACGACTTAAGAAGTCTACGAGTTCTATGTAGAAGACCCTTTAGTGTTGGTTTCGTTGTAACTACTGGCGACCTGCTGGCGACTCCATAGTTTCACGTTATACTTTATATATCCTCACTATTCATATTCTTATATTCGTGTTCATCATTTTATTTGATAACAAAGATTACATATTGAGAAAAATTTCTAGTTGAGAATGGACGAATCACCATATTCTAATCATATCAATCGGAATTCTGGTCATCATAATTGGACATTGATTATCCCGATTAGAATTTTAATAGAGTTAACCGAAAAAGGCTTTGATTTGTCCATTTTCCACAGAATTCCAATTAATGCAACTAAACTTTTTCCAATGCAGAGATTCTGTCATCAGCAAGTTGATCAAAATAAAAATATACTTATAATTATTCTAAAAATCTGATACGAAGAGGATTTTTTGTATCAATACGTTTTCTATAAACTGTTGATAAATTTTCATATCCAGCAGAGAATATCGATGTTGAGCAATATGGATATTATTCGTATTGATAAATTGAATAAAACGAATAAAACTTTTTCGAATATAAAAAATTATACAATATATCACATTCATTTAGCGCATAAATAAGTTTTTATTTGAAATGAACGATCACTTTTACCTACAAATAAAACTTTATTCGCACATTTACCCAACTCTCATGTGAATCAGATCGATTTCGTCGTGAAACGGCGCCATTCTATCCAGGACGAAGTAATTTCGCGCGGTCATCGACGGCGCTGCGAGATTTCCTGACCTTTGGCGTGACGAGATCGTTGAGGCAGTTTCCGCGAGTCCCTCGAGATATCCAAACCGTAATGCGAAATGTTACAGACTGGAATTTTTGTTTGTCGATGTTCGCCAACGTTTGTCGATTTTGCGCACAAACAAAATTTTTCCATCTTAAAAAAAATTTCTTGACAATTTCACAACTGCGTTTCATTGACTCTTCTAATTACAGTTAATGATGATTCCTTTGCATAAACATGAACTTTAATCAGAGCCTTTACGAAGGTCATACACAAATACAAAAAGCTCGATAATTAGGTATATTATTTTATTTTATTTTTATTTAAATTTTATTTTGTTCAGGTAAACTCATTCTCATGCACTGTGATATACGTAAATATATGTATCTTTTGCATTCGAAAAGATTGATATGTTTGCTATGATTTGATTTTCGCAGTAAGGATTAGAAGATTTGAATTGAATTATTTTTATTATATTGTATTAATAGAATAATAGTAATTAATAGAATAATTAGTAATAGAATAATATCATCGTCGAATGTCGCCCGATATATGTTATCTCATTATATCTTCCAGGCATCGCCATTAATTGAAGTTGATCCCTAGTGGATCATTAGCCCTTGATAACTTCTCGCATTGGATATGATGCAAAAAGGACACGATTATCTCGCGCCTCTGGCACCGTCTGCCACGAGCATTGCGTCTTCTTGTTGGCGGGAGATGTAATAAAAATGATAGTCGCGCGCTCGTGACGAAATCGACACAGTACAACGACGTTCTACTTTTCTATCTTTTTCTCTCACAATTGCTGTCATCTATCACGACCTTGATACAGCAATTATTATCCGTGGCACGTGGAAATCGGTAGATACCAGCGGATTTCGGTGAGTTCGATCTTTAAATTGATTTTTGCCGTAAATACTAGAAAAAGACTTCTTATATCGCGCGTTTCTAGGATAAACCAACAACCCAAGTAGAACACAGAAGTCATGAGGACATCACCATGACCTCATTCGTCACTTATAAGTCAATTTTTAGGTATCAAATGACGTCATGATGACGTTCTGTGATACCATTATGACACAATCATGACTCCGTGTTCTACCTGGGAATAGAATGGCACATTTTCACGTTACGTTGCCCAAAATGACGTAATACAAACACGGAGAAATTATGTCGATCTCAATTAGTCTTTCGATATTCAAATAGCTCAAGCTTCTTGCTCGAATTCTAGAATTGTTCAACTTTTTTAATTGGTTAACCCTGGAATGTTAACTGTAAAATACGAGTTAATTCGTACTTTCTAAAACTTTTAAGTGAATATCATTCTGAAAAATAAAATCTCACTCTTAAAGATTAAAAATTGAGCCATTCTTTATCAAGATATTAACTTAATTTTCACTCTTTAAAGTGAGATTCCACTTCAGAGAATTTAGAAAATAGTTGACAATGCATAGATGGATGCCAAAATTGTTCAGTTCTATTTTTCGAGGAAAAGATAAAAATTTTATTACAAGTATTAAGTATATAATTAAATAATAAATAATTGTATATAATTAATTAAAATATGTTGATATAAAAATGGCAACAAAACTTCCTAATTATACAGTGGCAGTCAATGCATATCCAAAGTTTTCTATTTCTTTCAATTTCCATCTCGAACATTCCGATCGCACAGTTTGATTTTATTTGGATCTTTTGTTCGGAACTTAGTCTCCGTCTCGATTCTGCCGTGGCAATCCGTTGTCATTTGACTCCCGTAGCGACAATTCGGTCCTCTTTCGCCACAGGATATCGTTACGACGATTTCCTTATTAGGAATCTTCTCCCTCGTGCACAATTGCAATTCGTGCGAAAAGAGGATAATCTGTCTGACGACATTCTCTCCCGCGGGATTTAAAGTGCTTTTCTTTCCTCGATTAGCTAAACAGATCTTCTCCGATAATTCTGTTTAGGACAATCGCATCGATCACTGACGTTTGCAAAATTAACATTTTAAGTTTATTGGTTTATTCGCGCATTCTAGCTGATTTGATTTTAATTTTATTCATTAAAGTATGTAATTAATATCGATCTTTCCTCTTATAGTTTTTTTCTCGCCATCTACATTTGTGATTAATCTATCAATTATCAAACTATCCAGAAGTTTAGAACGATACAAGCGAATACTCGCGTCGGTATAACTCCGCAAAAGAAACTCCATCTTTGTTTCTTGTGAAATTTCTCTTGTTCCGCGAGATCGAGGACGAGAGGGGAGGACTTTTCTTTTGCATTTAATGCGATTCGAAACTTCGTTTTCTTCTTCCTAAAATAAGCGACGTCCGCAATGTGACTCCTCGTTTTCTCACTCATTTCTCAATATTACAATTATATGAGGAAGGTACAATTAAAATGTGACTTTTTGCATTCGTCGCATCACGCAGATTATGAGTGCGATTTACTTCACGTAAGGTTCTAACATCGAAAAGAAGCTGTTGGCCAGCAGCAGAGCCGGGACAAGAGTGTGGCGAGCGAGGAATTTACTTCATGTAAACAATTTAAAGGGGGCACAAATTGAAGTTAATAAAAAATTATTTAAGGTCATCATTAAGTCAAGAAAAATTATCAAATATAGGAATTCTTTCAATTGAAAATGAAATATGTAAGGATATAGATTTTGATATAATAATTGATAATTTCGCATCTATCAAAACACGAAAAATATTGTGACTTTAGTAACTATATTTCATTTGTAACATAAATGTAAATTTGTATGACTATAACGTATAATTCCTCTCCTGTACAAGTGATTATATTAAATTAATATTAATATATACTATTAATTACTATTAATTAATATATATACTATTAATTACTATTAATATTTTTTATTATATTTCACCTGTCATAAAGGAATTTTTTTTACTAAGGGGCGCATTTTTTTATTTTCCTCGGGCGCCGAAATACTTAGTCCCGGCTCTGACCAGCAGTCCCTTTCTGATTGATCAAGAGACGTAAACGCGAACCCAATCTCCAATCGTTAGTGATGATAACCGTCATAGGATGCGATCTACTTACTACGCTCTACTGCTACAAATGTTTTGAAGTATTCTTTGATTGGTCAGTTCGTAAAATTTTTTATTCTGATCGATCAACGAAGCATTTGCAATGTTAAGTGGATCGCACCCTATGACAGTTATGCCCGTATTATACTAGTAATTGGAGTTCGCTTTCGTGTTTGCGTTTCTTGATTAATCAGAAAGAAACTGCTGTCCAATAGCTTCTTTTTGATTGGTCAAGAGATGCAAATGTGAACGCAATCTTCAATCGTTAGTATAATACGATAACTTCATAGTATGCGATCTACTTAAATCTAGATCCTCAACCTCGCTTTAAGAGGTCCTAAACCGTAAAGTCATAAGAAATTGACCAATCACAGTCGGTTATTTTTCTCATATTCAACTATGATTGGTTAATTTCTTAAAACTTTACAGCTTATGGCTTTTCTTTGTGGACCTAAACTACTATCACTGTAAATGCTTTGTTGACTAATCAGAAGAAAGAATTTTACAAATTGATCACTCAAAGAATGCTTCAAAGCATTTACAGCCTGAATGTAGTGTGATATGGGCATTACACGCATCGGAGTTCGAAGATTCGCTTCTGATGATTTAGCGCGCCGCCGTTTCTTTTTCGGCGGCCGCGTCTAATCTGGTTCTCCTTCGCGAATCGCGCCGCGCGCCTTGCCGTTTTTCTCCGTTCCCGGTGGCATCAAGTCCCGGGTTAATTCTCGGCACAATGATCGTAAAACATATCCAAGGATAGAAAACAATAGTGATCCCGGAGCTGTCGGCATAACCGGCGATTCCGGTGTTTGGGCCTTGCGGGAATTCTCCTGTTTCGGAATTCGCATCCGATTCGTGTTTCTCTTCTTTCATTGTCGTGAAGACGTCTCGAGTATTTATTTAACATATGCCATTGTGACTAAAATTATTGAAACTCTGACCCCATTCTGACATATTGTATTGTACTAAAAAAGTAAGTGATATGATTCATCTTAATTTTTTCGAGAATATGCAACAAATCAAGAAATTATTGCATTATATTTACCGAATATTAACCCTTTATCTATAATCTAGATTTGTTGACAAAAACGCAATTTCACTTTTAAATTCATCCTTATTTTTGCTCGAATTTCAATTTTTATTAAATAAAAAAATTGTAACATTTAAAAAACTATTTGATACTGTAACAGAGATGTTCAAAAGTAACCTTAAATTTTTTTAAAGCCTAGAACGATAAGGCTAGGTCCACAAGACTTGCTTTAAGAGGTCGTAAGCCGTAAGCTTTAAGTTGTAAGTGACGATATATCGGCCACAGAACTTATGCTTTAAGCCGTAAGAATTGGGTTTTGCTCAATTCGCTTAAGTCTAACGGTTAAAGCCTAAAGACTGCGCAAAAATAGTTTAAAGACAGAAATTATAGTCACTTAATCTCTTTCGACTTATGACTTAAGGGTTCTTAAGGCAAGGTTTAGGCTAGGTGGACCTAGCCTAAAGAAAACTTGGGCTGGACAAAAAAGATTCAGATTACACGGAGGGAATAAAAATATAATTATAGAAAGATGGAGGGTTAACATTATTATTTTATTTATCAAGTATATAAAAGACTGAAACTATTTTTTCGAGATATATTAGATATTTCAATAAGAATAAATTATATTTTCAAGCATCGAATCAAAAACTTCTAAAATAACGTTTGATTTGCATGACTATTGTTCGTTTCCACCAATGTAGATTAACTTTAACCTTGGTTTAACTTACTTTTTGTCTTTCTAGTTTTAAGAATTAAAAAAGGATTAAGAGCAAATCAAACCGAGATTAAATCTAACATTGATAGAAATGGACATCCGGTTCTCCGTAGCAGTTGGAGAACGCCAGTTGGACGCAAGTCAAAATGATACGACGAGTAGATTTTCCCCGGTTCATTATATTAGTTTTCGTGTTTTCTTCTCTATATTGATATGCCTTATAACAGCAGTTCTGCTGACGCCTAACCATTTGCGGACTACCGCGTAGAATTACAATATCACACTCCATAATACCTATGTATTTATCTATTATATTGTATTCTTTGTCATGTAGTGCATTGCAATAAAATAAAATAAGATAAAATTAAATTAAATTAAATTTTATTAGATATACGATAATAATATGAACGAAATTTTATTAAATGATAAATGAATGATGGGCAAAAAATTTATCCGAATGACGCCTATCTCCAAACTCGTACTCCCTCATCCTTTTATGACCGCTTTTTTTTTTCTCTCAAAAAGTACCGGACCGGTCGCACACCGTTGTCCATAAAGAACGCGCGGATTGGCGACGATGACGACAACGACGACGAATGATGACGACGGGAACCCGGGTAGTCGTGCGAGCCTTCGGGGGTACTGCCGCGGTGGGATCAGGTTTTTCTCGCCGTCGCGACGCGCCTCTCCGCCTCCGGGCCGCGTTCGCGTTCCCGGCTGACAAAAACGAGCCACCCCATGCCAAAAAAGTCGTTATGTAAATGCGCCGCGAGAGCCCGGCCTAGAACCGCGCCACCGTTCTGTCGGTCACAGGTATACTGGGTGAGCTGTGCGACTCGAACGACAATCAATGACGATTTCCAGCTTGAAGGACCAAGGACAAACGTGGCAAAATGAGACCTGAATAGTCCTGAAAAATCCAGCGATCAATTTTGCGAACATAAAGGATCCCATACAAAACCATAGGTTTTTGGCCCTCGGTGAAATTGACTGAAACTGGTAGTACGTTATAGTTTTTGACTACATTTTAAGCCAATTTTAATTTTCAGGGCCAAAAACCGTAGTTATGCGGGATCCTTTCCAAGTGAGAAAATATCTATTAAATTGGGGATGGAATTTCAGTAAATTTAAATAGATTTGATCAATGGATAAATAATTCATAATATACATTTTTGAAAATTTATTTGCATTATAATGTTTAAATTATTCGAGAGACAGGATCAATTGAAATAGTACAAATGCTTGTACTAAATTAGAAATTGAGATTGAGGTTGAATTTAACCAATTAAAACAAAGTTTACTAAACTTGATATTGGTTTTCTTTCTTTCGATTGGCCAAATTCAATCTCTAGTCTGATACGGGTATAATATAAATATTTTGAAGATTGTCCCTCGTCCAATTTTCAAATTAGGTCGAGTAAATATATGCAATAAAAATACAGGATGAAAAATTATTAATAAATTCAGTTAATGCGGCGTAAAGTTGATGATGAGCGAACGATTGCGCGTGGTTTTATTTTTTAACAAAAGCTCGATCGAAGTGTTATCGCGCGGATGACAGGCTCGGCTAGATGATCAACAACGTGTATATCACATACACGCGGTATTAATAAAGTCGTGAAAACGTGAATAAGATGTCAGCCACGGCGATATAAATAAATGGCGGGCGGCAATAATAATGAGAGCGAAGCGTAAAAGCGGGAATTGATGCAAAAACTATGGGGTGGAGTTCGCGTACTGGCGGCCTATACGGGAATTTTGCTGGCCGAGTACTCGCGAAAATGCAAGATTCGTGAACTGATATTTGGCCTTGCCATGCATGACATACATATTTTTGCTACAATGAGAATTATTCAGAAATGTAAAAACAGATGAAAAATATAACAGAATAACGAAAAATATTATTTTGACCCAAAACTGACGAATGCTTTTTACAAGATTTACTCCGAGTCCCTTTGATCTATTTTCTTCTCGCAAAAATGTCGGTCTAACAGTTTTCGAGTATCCAGCGATTAAGAATAAAACACTTTTTTAGCAGATTACGCTTCAAATAAATAAATAAATTACAAGATATCACCTTTTATTTAATTTCAAGTAGATTTTAATAGAATTTTAATAGAATTGAAAAATGGAAGAATCTGCGGATCAAAAAAAAAGAGCACAATTAATATAAAATGATCGAAATATTCAAAATAAATAATTATTTGACAAGAAATAGATTGTAATATAACAGTAAAAATTTTAATACGATAATAAATGAATAACGATTCAATCGATACAAGTTTCAACCTCAAAAACAAAACTAATCTATTAGTTATAAGTTTTTCTTATTTTAGTGAGCGCACAATTAGTATACAACTTCGTTAAACAATAGTAAGAAAATTGATCGAATAATTCAACAAATACGTAAATAAAGTATGCCACATTTAATAAAAGTCTTGATGCCTAATAATATTTTTGTGTGAATTTTTACCATTGGCACACAGTTTGCTTGAATTGGAAATTGCAAAAATTCACACAAAAAATATTATTAGGCACCCGTTTTGATCGAATATGGAATTCTTTGTTTACTTATATGGAACTTCATTAATTTTCCCTATTTTTTATTTGATGAAGTTAAAATTAATTTGATTTTTTAAAGGCTTACTATCTTGCAAAGTGTTCTCTTCTCATGCTTTGGTGAACGCTTCCCCTATAATGTAAGAATTCAAAGTGTTTCGTTCCCGAGAGATCTCTCGTTCTGCACAATCGATGACTGATCAGAAAATTAGCCCAAAATATTATAAGCCAATATAGAGTCGCTATTAGAAATGTACCACCAATAAGAAATTTGCCCCAAAATTGTATTCGACCGCCATTATGGGCAATGAAATACTTTGTATTCTTACATCATGGTTTTCCCTCTTTATTTGTCCTTCTATCGCTCCGCTGAGGATCCTGCTGACCCAAGGCACGGCTCTTCCACGTAGATCCTTTTTTCGTAGGTCGCAGTTCGCGCTAGAAAAATCTCGCGGAACGAGTCGCCACCCCGCCGTCGCCGTCGCTGTCCCCGTCGTGGCCGTCGTTGGCAGCGGGGACTTATTCGCGGGCCCGAGAGGCCGCGATATACGAGCGTGAGACCGGGACCCGGGCTCGTAATAAGACCCGCCGGCCAGTTTTTTTTCCGGCTCCTCTCTCTCCCTCTCCGTGTCTCTTTCTCTCCCTCTCCAGTCTTTCTCTTACCTCTACGACCTCTTTCTTCGGTTTTACCCTGCGCTCTTCTCTCCCTCTCACCCTCCCTTCTCTCCACCGGCGGCACCGGTATTAATTTATACGCGGTACGTGTGTGCACGCCGCTTTTTCTCGCAGTTCCTCGAAATTTGCAAGAAACTAGTCGGACACTCTGGCGTCCATTCGCTCGTCATCCGAAGAGACAAACTCGCGCGATCGAGCCGGAACAGCGGCGAAGACAACGAAGATCGCGAATCGGGGGTAGTGGTTGCTATTACTAACAGACTGAATTAATCCTTTTCCTAATTTGCCTAAACATATGGTATCAATAATGATAATCTTATAAAAGCGCAAAAAAACATGTATTTTCAATCAAAGCGAATCTTAGTACAGTGCCTAAGTTTTTCATACAGAGTGAATTTATATACATGTCTCATTCTGCAAATCGAAATTTTTTTCGATCTTGAAACACAATCATGAACAGAATTAGAGTAGTAATATCACATACAATTCAATAATTTTTTATACTAACTAGCACATTCCCTGCGCACGCTCCGCGCGCGCTGCTCCATTATACTCTCCTTTTTAGACTTTATGAAATATATTGTTACGAATTTATATTCTAAATGTTTGCATTAGAAAACTGACCTCATCGTTATGGCGGATTGAAAATTTGAAATTTCAAAGTGGTTGAATCACTATGGCGAATGGAAATCTTTAGTTAATTACCATAAACAATTTTATAATCCTTTTTTTTCGAACGCTAATCTAATCTCGGTACATGTTGCTTCCTTTTTTTTGTTTTACATTTGTAGAAAACGCTTTTAATAAATATCATTTTGGTTATAATAAATATTATAAAAGTAATGATTTTGATTTACGAATTTATTATTAAATTACTATTTGATTAAATTACTATATTGAATTAAAAATTCAAAATGGCGAAACCAATATGGCGGACGGAAATGCTAAGTTTCTTGATTTCGGCGAAATGAAGTATTAGAAGGTTTTCGGGGTTGTTAATGCCGAATCCGAACTTAGAATTTGAAAATTCAAAATGGCTGAACCAATGGTAGAATTGCCGTTCGCCAAAATAGTTAAATATTTTAAATTTTAAAATTTTAGATTAAGAATAGAAAATGGAAAGATTGTTCGAAATTAGTGTCATTGAAGACTCTTTAACCGGTTAAGTGGTATTGTAGCATATATGCACAAAAAGAATCCGTGCCAAAAGTGGTATTGTAGCATATATGCACATCTTGAATAACTTCTATATTATTCAACGAATTTGCTTGAAATTTGGTATACTATTGTTTTTTGGGCTTCTGAACTCGATTTTGGCGTCAAATTTGTAAAATTTGATGGCGAACACAACATGGCGACTAATACGTTGAATGAAAATGGCGATTTTTGTATATATATTGCAATTACGTTTTACCCCCGCAGTTAGCTGGTGAACATGTCACGACCCCCAGGGCCAAATTTTGGTATATTTTAGTTCACAATTGACGCCTACCACTTTTGGCACGGAATGTTTTAAAAAGCCTACCACTTAACCGGTTAATAGAACATTTCATTAAAATCGAGGAATTTTAAAGATTTCCGACCGCCATATTGGTTCAGCCATTTTGAATCCAGAATAAAAATCGAATTTTAGAAAGCAGGATAAATCTTAACAAAAGGGAACCAAGCTCCGATAACTTTAACTTTAAGATATATTGTCTAGAATTTTTAAGCATCTTAGAAAGATATTATAATTTGATGTTAATTTTTTTTAAGCGTCTTAAGAACTGTAAATAATATTTAGACATATTTCCGAACGAATTTATCTTGGAAAAATTAAATAATAGAGAAATCGGACATTTTTATCTGTTTGCTGAAAAAGTATCCATAGGGATAGTGATTAATAAATATCAGAGAAATTGTAACAGTTCTTGGCTTCTTTCTTCGCTAGTGTATTGTTTTACACCCTAGTTTTATTTTGTATTACTTTATGTTAGACTTCGAGATACGCGTTATCATAAAGAAACCGAATCAGGATCACATTGCAATGTTATCAAATCCTCACGCGTTTGATGCACGTATGAATAACGTGTGATATTTGCGTCGCCCTTAAGGGGATGCTGGAGTGACCAAATTATCACATTACAGTCGTATAAAAATTTTCGAATTGATTGAACGGAATAATATCCTTATAAAGTAAAAGGCGCAAAAGGAGGTGGTGCAGTGGATTTCATACTAAAATCAAAAGAATGTTAAAAATTTGTTAACTTTTTTTCGATTTTAGTACAAGGTCCACTACACCACCTCCTAATTTTGCGTCTACTTTAATTCTATAAAAGGATTTTTTATTTCGTTCAGTCAATTCGAAGATTTTTATACGACTGTAATGTGATAATTTGGTCACTCCAGCATCCCCTTAAACTATAATCACACTATAATTACCGGTTACGATTACCAGTTGTTGGTACTATTTCAGCCAATTACGATGTAACGAATATGGACTAACTGTAATGTGATTGGCTAAGATATTATAAAATTATCAACCGGCAGCTGTAACCGGAAACCTGTAGTGTGATTACGGCTTTAGGCTCAATTCAATCGTCCGTGGAATATTAACGGTCCTTGTATCTGTCTAATTACGATGTAATTGATTGTCGAAATCGTGAACGGAGTGGGTAAGAAAGAGGTAGACGGCAGCTTACCGTGGCTGATTATTACACTATTGTCGGTAATAAAAAACCAAAAATCGCCGATCGGTTGGAAGCGATCCTTTATCGCTAATTGCGGCAACCTCCCTTAATGAATCACTTTAACGAATGCGATGTGCGATTTTCAGTGGTGCAGACGTCCGTGCCGCAGAACGAGGCCGAGTTGCAGCTGTACAGAGTGATGCAGCGTGCCTCCCTGCTGGGATACTACGACACACTTCTCGAGATGGGTAAGCATACAAGCGAAAATGTATTTATGTACGTTGATTGAAAGATATTTTAACGTGCTTTAGATCCCAGGGAACTATTTCGATCCAAGAAATATCTTAATACTCGTATCAGGCTAATATTATATTTGTCATACGAAAAATTTTTTAAGTATGCTAATTGCCTATAAGAAAATTCTCGGATCTCTATAGCCAATCGACATACTTGAAAAAATTATTGTACAATATGTACGTAATATTAGTTTTAGACAAGAGATTAAGTTTGAAATTGGATTGGAATTTGACAATTAAAACAAATTAGTTCATTAAACTTGATATTGGTTTTCTTTCTTCTGATTGATTAAATTCCAATCCAATCTCAATCTCAGTTTCTAATTTGATTGTCTGGTACAAGTACAATACGTATTTCTAGATCCCGGGAAAATCTTTCAATGTAGGAGATATCTTGATACGCGGTTCTAGTCCTTATAAACGTACAGCTCTAAACCTAGATCCCTACAATCTTTTGTGGAGATCGTACAGAAAAAAGATATTAAATTGTTATTGTAAAATATTATTACAAAAACTAATTAATCTTCAGATACTTCAAAAGCATTACTCTCCGGCTGGAGTATTTATTTTATCAGGTTGTATATTTTTTCTGCTGTACCAATCTAGTAGACATAAAATATTGATTTTTCAGAAATTAAGATCGCTTGTTGCGTTTTTTGCAGTTTTAAAAATTCCTGAGAATATTTTTTGACGTATTTTTTCCCCGTGAACTTTGTAGATGTTTTGGCCAATTTCGAATTGATTTTTTTTAATAATAGAAAATCGTTCTTTATTGCAACTCGTTGAAATTTACTTGAACTGCAGAATATGATTTTATATATAATCAATTTTTGTTTGACTGAAATTTAGTTTTCAAGAAGTTCATTTTAAATCGCTCAAAATTAAAAAATTCTAAATACGAACTCTGATTTGTCCTGATAAGAAGAAAAACAACTCGAAATTAGAATTTATTCAGTTTAAAGGGAATTCGCTTAGCGAATGACACCTCGTAGTTCTCGCGAGAGTGACTCGCTAATATATCGCATGACATCGCATTACAGGAGGCGATGACGTGCAACAGCTGTGCGACGCGGGCGAAGAGGAGTTCCTGGAGATCATGGCACTGGTGGGCATGGCAAGCAAGCCACTCCACGTCAGGAGGCTTCAGAAAGCTTTGCAGGAGTGGCTCACTAATCCCTGTAAAGTATCATGCTTTACATACTCTCTCTCTCTCTCTCTCTCTCTCTCTCTCTCTCTCTCTCTCTCTCTCGCTCTCTCTGTGCGATCCCAAGCCCCCCATCGCTCAGTTACGTAACTTCCCGAAATTTTACATAAACAATTTAAATAAACATTAACGGAAAATCAACCGATGAGATTAAGCATACATGAGTAAAAATGATGATCAAAGAGGTTCTTCGTGCCTAATAATATTTCTTGTGAATTTATAGTTTCCAGTTCAAACTATGTGCCGCGATTATTTGTCGGTCTTGAACAACAAACAGTCCTAAATCGAAGCTGGAGCAGTAATATTACAAATTAAATTGAGGCAATAATATTAAATTGCTTGTCAATTTAATTTGTGATATTACTGCAACTTCGGTTTAGGACCGTGTTTCAAGACTGATAAATAATCGGCGTACAGTTAGCTTGATCTGGAAATTGTATAAATTCAAGAAATGTTATTAGGCTCGAAGAACTACCTTGACCAACCAAATATGGTGTTTTTTTTTATTCATGTATGAATTTTATATAACATTCACGTGTTTGCGAATATTGAAACACATAATGAAATCTTGCGTGTGACGGATCGAAATTCTGCATCTCGCAGCGTTGTTTCAAACGCCAGTTGTGCCGACGAACGCCGCTGCTGCCGCTGCTGCCGTCGTCGCTGCCGC
>NW_017257333.1:118660-128742 GCF_001594055.1 Mycetomoellerius zeteki
CGCCGCCGCAGCCACCGCCGTGGGGTTCGCGTGCGCGAGCCCGCGGCCGCAAATGCAGAGCCTGCCAACCGGCTTCGCCGCGACCTCCCAGACCTCCCTGACACCGACGTCCTATGTGTCGACAACGCCCCACATGCCGCTGACACCCTTACCCTGCCGAAGCGCCAGCCCGGTCGTGCCGGTCACCAGTGTGTCAGCATCGGCGTCCTCCACGACCTTCCGCCAAAGTCCGAGCCCGAACACGTCCTTACCTTACGCGACTACTCACAGCCCCAATGTGTTACAGGTAAGATTCACCGTACGATCGAGGCCGATGAAATCGGAGGTAAATCGTCTCCTTGATCGAGTGCGATTTAGTGTGCGAGAAACTATCGAGCGACTGTGCTAAAGTTTCCGATTTTTGCTTCTCCAACTTATGTTCGTGTAGAACTATGTTTTACGTTGACACAAAACGGACGATAGTTTTTTCTTTTATGCATACACTTTGTCAGTAGCAACTATTACAGTAGATACTTAAATAATTATTACTTACATCTGTTAATATTTTTAATTTTTTAATTAAAAATTTTATGTAACACTCACTAATATATCTTCGTGAATTGATCAAAACCTTGTTCGAGTTATGTCCAATTTCTCCACTTTCAGATAAGTTGCGGATAACCTTATCCAGGAGATATCTCCATTGTATTCTGAGAGATATCTCATGGTTAAAGTTATCTAGAGGTGAAGAAATTGAACATTAATAGTTTTTCATTAAGAAAAAATTTGTAAAAGAAATCTTTTTGATTTGTCTGGATGTATGTTCTTCCTTAATTTGTGAATAATATCTAAATGTTTAAGAAACTAAATCATGAGTAATGTTTGAACATTTAAGCTCGGTTCCATAAATGTAAGATTAACTTTAATCTGGGTTTGACTTACTGTTTATTTCTTTTTAATTCTAAGAATTAACCGAGATTAATCTTACATTTGTAGAATCAGGCCTTAGATATTTTTATTGAATTATATATTAATGGAAAAAAAAACTACGTAAATGATTATATAAGCATCTGGGCTTTTTGACGAACGTTCGCGTCGCTTTCGTGCCATTTTTACACGCTTCATTGCTCACTTTTGTTGCGTATACAGGTAGGAACGTGCGAGTCTTCGTGCGGCAGCGGAACTACGCCAAGTCCAAGTGGTGGTGGCGGCGGTGGTGCACCTGCAAGCCCGACGCAGCCAACGCCGACCCTCCTGCAGTCACAGGTGCAGCGGCTCGCCGAAGCCGCGGAGAGACTCGTCGCTACCATAAGGCCCCTCGATCCCAAACCTCACAACGTGAAGAAAAAACTCTGCAAGAAGCTGGAGGTGATTCGTTAATTTCGACTGGCAGGCGCGCTCGTTTTTAATCGCTAGATGCTACATCCGTGGAAAATTTAACATCTGTTTCAAACATGATCGCTTAATGAGATTGTTACATTCGGCGATGACCCAGCTTTTAATTTAATTCATAAATTCTAGCGCGAACACAATGAAATATTTTTAAAAATGCATTTTCATTTTACAGATGGTAATGACGATGTCCGATAGCGATCCGCGCAAAATGGATGAAATCCGAAAGTATGCGGCGATTTACGGCAGATTCGATTGCAAGAGAAAGCCGGAGAAGCCTTTGACGTTGCACGAGGTATCGGTGAACGAAGCCGCGGCGCAAATCTGCAGATTCGTGCCTGCCCTTCTCACTAGGAGAGATGAGCTATTCCCTTTAGCGCGTCGTGTCGTTCGCGATTCCGGCTATCATTACTCCAAAAGCCAATAGTAAGTAAACATAGGTTTACACCCACTTTTATGGAATTTACGACTTTGAAAGCTCAAAATTCAAATTTATTCTGATCCTAATTTCAGGTAATCCAAAATTTACCTTAAAGAATAATATTGGTAGATTATATAAAACATTATTAGTTAACATGTTAATTGAATTAGCAAAATCAATCATCTCTTTTTGAATGGGCTTGAATAACTCAATAATCAAAATATTAGCAAAATGTTATACTAATTTACTAGTAGAATAGGTATCATGGCGAATTTATATCAATTGTGTTCGTATCAAGCTAATATTCTGCTAGCGAAGTCTGCCATTAATTTGGAAGATTGTCAGCAGAAACAGAATCTATCATGTTTTAATTATTTTTAATTATTTTTAAACTAACTGTTTAAGTGGTATGTATAATATTATTTTAATAATTGCGAAGTGATAGATTTTCTACTCAATTCTGCAGTCAATTCGCCATCATACACCATTAGCTATTCTTATTGGTATTCCGCCGAAAATTTCCGACAGATTTATAAAATCTATTTTCAATTTGACTGATTATGTGATTTAATCTATATAAGTGTATTTATTTAGTCATTCGATGTTGTTACAGCTTATCGATGTCGAGGCCGCGCGAGAACGGGGAGGAGACCGATGGTGAACGCTCGAAACGCCAAAAACTCGAGTTGGAGGGTGAGGGTGAGGATGCGACGCAGGTTAGATCATCCCAGCCACAGAAATAGATCGTTCCCTGTGCACTGTGACCTGCCGCACTCGCATGGCCGCTAATCATTAACCGTACGCTCGTCGCGTAGAGATCGCCACGCATTAACCATCCGCACTAACTTAGACGCGCGAAACAGAATGGATGCGAAAAAGGTCAAGTATAGTTGCAAAAAACACGTGCATGGCTTGCGCTTCTTCCATTTGATTGACTCAAGTGGTGTAACTTGTTCGTTGAGATTACAGTAGAAATCTGCTTGAATCTTTCTTTCGTAATTTGCAACTATGGCGTGTACTGAGACGCTTTGATGTGTAATCTTATGTGTGTGTAAACAAATCGATAAATTTGGTTTGTGTCACTAAACGACGATTATATTCAATATATGAATTACTCGTGCGTGTTATGCGTAAATAATCAAAGATTATTACGAGAACAAAGTTTACATCGCTTAATCTCGTCAAAGTTAATAGCAATGTACACATTCGTTTCACAACTAACGCTCCAGCAAATAAGCTGACGTTATTTGTCGTTATTTTGATATCATATTGATGTTTTCAAAATGACATCAAAATAACAACAAATAACGTCAGCTTTTTTGCTGGGACATTTCTTTAACTTGAACATTTTTTAGGCGATCTGTATCATTTTTCGTTCTTATCGCAAATGTAATAAAATATCATCTTTTTCATAATTTTTTTAATTTTTAATATCAGATATATATGTATCAGTTTTTAAAACTTAAAATAATTTCCGATATTTCTAATCACTTCAAGTTTTAACTTTTAATATCTTGGTAAAATTAAGAGTTTTTAATTATTATAAATTTTTTAATTTTAATCTATTTTAAATTGAATCACAAAAAATGTTCCATTTAATTATTGTTACTTATTTATGCTTCCTAAATTTAATTTGTGAAAATCGTTTCTGTTCAGAAGCATGAGCATGCAAATTATTAATATATATATCTTAAAATCTTTGCTTAACCCTTCGTGGTCACATCTCCTGAGAATTTTATGTTGGTCGTACAGGCGATAAAATGACCCTAACATTTCAAATGATTGCCGTATTTATAACTTTTGTTTTTTAAAATCATAAAAATTACTGAACATACTTTAAACATTGTAGAATATTGTAGAATATGGAAACTTTTTAAAGTTTTTAATTTTAACATATTAAAAAAATTGCAAATACTGACGTCTAAGGAACAATATCCGGCTTTTAGTCACAAAAAGGGTATTTTGCAGGGTTGGGTAGTGCTAAATTAAAAAGATAAAAGTTAAGTTAAAAAGTTAATTAATTGTAACTTAGTTTACATTTTAGCCTCTTAACTTTTTAACTTAATTTAGCTACATTTTATCGGTAACTATTAACTTTTAATTTAATTTTTTTTAAATTAATCCTCAGACACAATGCGAGAAGATAATGAGTATATAATTTAGTAATTTTATATTGTATAATTGTTAATTGTGAACAAAAATAATCAGATTCTTTAATAAATGCCGTGAGAAAGGAAAAATACAAAAAATTATGTAAAATAATCAACTTTTTCTTTTTCTTTTTTTTTGTTGTTCGTTCGGATCAAATTTAACTTTTAATTTTTCAATTACTTTTTTTATTAACTTAACTTTTAATTCAATTAATTTCATTATGGATTAACTTGTATTTTAATTAAGTTAAATTTTCGAGGCTGTTAACTTTAACTTAACTTAGTTTAAAAAAAAGTTAACTTACCCAACCCTGGTATTTTGAACTTCAAATAAATGAATTTAAGTCCCGTTTTAAAAAGAGACCTTAGAAATTTAAAGCCTCACATCTTTTTGGAGTCCCCTGGACCCCCAGTGACCACGAAGGGTTAACAGTAAGTTTACATATATATTACAGCTACTTTTTTCTTCTTTCATTTCTAAGAGTTACTTGGTAATTCTATAAATGCAATTATTTTGAGTAAAACGATTGGTCATGTTTCAAAGGTTTCTTTTGCTTATATTGCATGAATTTTCAATAAATCTTCAATCTGCATGTTGAATAAATATTTAAAATTAGAAGACATATGGAATTCTTCATGGAAAAATAACGCGGAAATTCTTTTTGTATTATATGTTGTTAAATTTGATTGCAAAAATCAGTCGTTTCGAAGATTGATTTGTTCGATACGACTTGCTTGGACTCTATGCTCTGCGCCTGGTATCCCAAGTCGTATTTATTTGTTCGTATTTAATCGTGCCTCTCCTACATGTCCCATTTCCGCACCTCCCCTCTGTTTTCCTCTTTTCTTTCATGCACCCAATTTGCTACTTCTACTGTCTGTAGCAGTTCACTGTTCCAGGAGGAGTTAGATCTACGCTGTTCTGGAACGGATATTAACAATTCTATCACGAGAAGACACAGATCGTCGAGGTGATTATCCTTAATCTTAAAGTGTAATTCTTTTATCCTAATTAAAGATTTTAGTGGGAATTAACAAGAAAAGTAATATATAGACATTATTCTTTTTAATCAACAAATTAAAATATATTAAGTTCTATATTATAAGATAATAAATTAATATATGTATAAATAATAAATTAAAATGATCGAGAAAAGTACGCTTTTCATCTAAACATTTTCTTTAATTTACTTTAATTCGAAAAATATAAATCCTAATTGATCTATACATATATGTCCTGACGTTTTGCTTGTTTTGAACTTTGAATTCACTTTTTTATGTACTAATAATTAAAAATTACTCTTTAAAATGTAACTTATAATATTCTCGAATTTTGAGAGTGTTGTATCTTTCTTATAATCTCAATTTAGATACATTCGCATTGTTCCATTTATAATTACGTAAATAATAGCACATTGATGTTCAGATATTCGCAATGTTTCAGTCCAGTCTGGAGGAAGAAGAATAATAATGGTGTATTTGGCGCTAGCGTGGAAGAAATTAGTGACTCGGATAGCCAATTTTCCTTTTCTAACGAGGAATCTTCGTCTATGCACGTACGTGTGTAATATTAGGAAAACGATCTATTTATCTGTGCGTTTAAAATTCTGGCACAGAACTGAAGACACAGAATTGAACAGCGATATAATATGCATATTTTTCAGGACACAAACGAGGCGGAGGCTGAGAATACAGACAAAGAAAGCGACTTCAATCTAAAGGTGAGCGACAAACAGATCCAAGGTCTTCGTTGTATCTTCATCTTTCATCTTTCGTCATTCTTGCTTGAACATCAGAAGAACCATTTGTAAAAACCGCTAAATACGACGCACAAGTTTTTTTTTTAATCTGTTATGCTGTCCTTTCCTTTTTTTGTAATTCCTGAATAATGCATACTTCTTTAGAATAGTAGAGAAAAAACGGCGATAGACGTCTCGCCGCAGCATTTTACTGTAAAGCTGTTAATGGCTCACACATAAATTATATGTAGGTGATAGCTTCGCGCGGAGACAACATAATCGCCGTGGCGAATCCTGCGCTAATGGAATGCAGCCATCCTATAAAAGAGGAACCCGCGGACGAGAAACCCACACTGTGATATTATTACTTAACGTTTACTGCCGCTACCGACGTCACGGCGACGTGAATGACGGCATCCCGCCGATCATCGTTTACGTGAATATCGTCCATATGTGTTATTGAGCACGATAGCATTCATGACTAGCGATCGTTGGAATAATATAACACTCGCTTGGATTTTACAACGGTTGACTGGAGTGACCTGTCCGAGAACATTATGATGCTGCCCCGTTATTTAGTTCTATCAAAATACAAAGACACGAGAGATACTGTATAACAATTACGATGAACGTTTCTAGAAGGCGATAGATGAATAAAAGTAAATCGTTTAAATCAAAAGACCGTTGACTGATGTATGTAGCATTATAAGATGTACATTATAAGCAAATGTAAATATAGATAAATATATAAGGGTCCTTTTTTTTAAATGCGCTGTTGCGAGTAGCTTTATTTGAAAGATTCGGAGTCACTTTTCTCGCAAAATGATCAATTAATTTATTTTGTCCTCTGTATACCTTTTTATTAGAATATTATCAATATTTACGTTAATTATTTTGTTAAATAATTACTTTGCCATTTTCATAAAAATCTATAAAAAAGATAAACGATTTTTTTATATTGATATATTTATTAAAAATGATTTTCTCTACACAGTATTAATTATTACATGTATGAACGTATTTCATGAATCAATTTTTTATAATGTATTAATTTTTTTACTTAGGTATTAAAAGTTTTAAAAAATTGTTTTTTACTTCACCATATTCAATACTATATACAGATTTTTTTAATTCAACGTATTCAATACTATGTCATCGAATGAATACAAAACTCTAATCGAAATCTTTTAAATTAAACCTTAACTAGTTTTAAACAATTGACAAATCCTCTAAATTTAATTTCTTTTCATTTGTATCAGTAGAACAAAGGTCGAAAAAGAAATTAGAACACATAATGACTCAAACTTCATCAATATTTTTTGGGGGAAGAAAGTCTTGCCTTTCAATCTTTCTTTGAATGTACATGTTACAGTCAAAGTGTAAACTTTAGTAAGTGTATACGCTCACTAGTCAATACATTTACGTAAGATTTATTATACGTAATTTATTACGTAAGATTTATAAATATATACATTAACTACAGTAAGTGCATACATTTATTGAGTTAACACTTTGGCTGTGACATAAAAAATACATACAATGCTGGCTTCATCAATCCACATCTAAAGGTTATAGCAATTAGTTAATATTCGATATTATTTCTCCAATGATATAATAAAAAAGAAATATTTGCATTCTGTTGCTCAATAAATTTTTCATCGGAAATTGCCGAATATTGATAGTAGTATAATCGCCGGTGTCAATCAGAAAACATCAATGAACGTAGTATAACAGTTTGAACATCGCTCAAATAGTTTTTGATTGATTTTCCATATATGTTTAATGCTAATTACGAAGAAATTTATATTTTATTATTTTCTTATTAGTAATAAAATAATATATATAAACGATTGAAATCATTTTTTTATGTAATAAATAGGATTATAGATACTGAACTGATTTAAATATTTTTGAAAAGCGCACGAAAAACAAAATGCTTAAGCCTTGTATTTCACGATGCTAGAAATCGATCCCAGATCTCAGACGGAGAGAGAATTGACCAATCGCACTTCAACAATTCAATCAATCGATTTGTGATTGGTAACTTCCTTTCCATTCGAGATCTCGTATCGATTTCTAACATTGGACAAACCACACACTTTTCACAACAGTAATCATAAGGGTATATCCACACAAACTTGCATAGCAGCATAAACGAATACATAAAAAAAATCATCCAATCACATTTTATGTGCGTCTTTATAAGCGAAATGCAATTGGATAATTTTCTTTATGCATACATTTATGCGGTTATGCAAGTTGTGTGAATATATGACCTTTAGCCAATCAAAGCTGTAAGTTTTTAAAAATTCTTGACTGTGATTGGCTAATTTTTACGGTACGTACCGTCTTAAGGTTACTGTTATTGAAAATGTGTGCAGCAGTCCTAACTCAAGGAGAACAAGAAAATCAAAATAATGTCAATTTGACGTCATATTGATTAATTTATGTCATTTTTTGGTCATGATAAAAATCTCGATCTCAGATGATCTAAGAATGACTATATAATTATATATATATATAACATAATATATATGACCAAAAAATGATATAAATTCGTCAATATGATGTCAAATTGACATTATTTTGATTTTCTTATTCTCCTCCCGGTAAAAAATTTATCATGCATGAATATGTATAAACATACATAAACATGTATAAATATCTATAAACATAAATAATTTTATATGAAATATAAATCCATACATCCTTTTTTCTCTTGTTAAATTACTTTTTAGTGTAATAGAAATAATAATAGCAATGTGAAAACATTAAAAATAATCAAAAGGGTAATTTTCGCACTATTTGTTTTAGAAAAAATCAAGTTTGAAGAAATATAAAAAAAATTACTTATGTATAATTATATATAAAATTATGTATAATTGTATATGAGCAATTTTTTTTCATTTTTCCAAATTTGTTTTTTTCTAAAACGAACAACGCAAAAATTATCCGTTTAAATACGTATCCTTTATTTTTGTATAGAAAATAACATATTCAAAGCTCATTAAAATCAGAAGGGGGCACTTACATGGATTTCCTTGTTCAGTCCACTCTGCCTCGAACGCTTTTCATCAAAACTTATCGGACAGCTTGTATATTTAGAGACGCAATGCAGAACTTCTTCTATCCTATTGCACAACATATACATATGTATGGTTGCATTTGAGGAGACGTTATCAGACACTATTAGCATCATTTGCATCATTCTACTTTTATCGTGAGTTCTGAAGAATCAATCGTCCGCGGCGGACACGTCTTAGCTCGGGTGCTTTTATCTTGTATATTTTGGAAAGTGTTGCCGACCTAAGGTAAATTTTCACGGTTGCTTAAACAGGCTGTTTCAGCGACAAAAAGGATCAAAATTGACGAATATCAAGCATCCATTTTGACCACGTGATCCTTTTTGTCGCTGAAACAGCCGGTTTGAGCAGCTCGTGAAAATTTACCTTTAGATTGTACCTTGATAAACACATAGCTGTCCCGCGGTTTTGAACGATCCGTCCGTTCGTCCTGACGTACATCTGTGCGACGTCGCGACGTCGTAGACGCAGACGTCCGGTGTTCGGGCGGGCTTCGTCATTTTCACAGGCATTACATCACCTTTTGTTTTTGTGTACCTTGGACGTGATCTGGCCGTATCGATCTCCGTTTATAATTTCGGGAGGCGAGAGTCGCAGAAGAAGATCTATATAATATAAGAAGAAGTCTATTATAAACGTAAAATAAGGACACAATTAGCGCTAATAGCGTCTTCCTGAATATACCTTATGCGAAGCGCTCTGCACTGCGTCTTCAAAATGTATATTTATATATCTGTATATACAGGCTGCGTTCTGTTTCACGCATGACGCGCATGATGTATCATTTTATCTTTCTTTAATATTTGGTGAACAACAAGGATAAAATGATATATCATGCGCATCATGCGTGAAACAGAATGCATCTACGATAGATCGTATGAACCGTTTCAAAGATTTTCGAAAAGTATCGAGGTTGATCACGTGATCAGTGACGTGTTTATTTTCATAATTTCGTACTGGTGCTGCGCAGTGATGCAGATCGGACCGCGTTTCTGGCGCATGCGCGTCGAACGCAGCGTCAGTATCGTACTCGTTACCAGTAAACGGGAGTTCATTAGTCGCCTACGTAAAATTTGTTAAAAATTCTTAAAAATTATAATATATTTTATATATTTTACATATATTACTTACAAACAAATTCACATATATTAAAAATATGACTATTTGCATTTAATAATAAAATATTAGCTGAAGAATAAGAGAACAGTGTAACAAATGTACAACTTGTAACAAATGTTGGTACGAGATTCTGCCAAATAAAATATTTTAATATAAAAAACTGTTTCATAAATTATTTTACACTTTTCTCTTATTCTTC
>NW_017257333.1:128762-131389 GCF_001594055.1 Mycetomoellerius zeteki
TTATAATTTTTAAGAATTTTTAACAAATTTTACGTAGGCGACTAATAAATTCCCGTTTACTGGTAACGAGTACGATACTGACATTCGACGCGCATGCGCCAGAAACGCATCTGCATCACTGCTGGTGCGTTACGCAGTTGCGTACGTTGCGTACTTTGACCGGTACCGACCGCCCAAAGGAAGTCGTGGCAGGGATTTATTCGTTTTTCATTTGTCATGCCGATAAAAGTGATATAATTGTATATATAAATAACGATTTTTCAACGACATATTAACAATTTATCTCACGATTAGCCATCGGCATAACGAAAGCAACGAATGAGCGGAAGGCGTCGAAGCGACAAACGAACGACGAAGCAGATTTGCACGTTTCGGAGAAAACGAGGAACAAGGTAGGTAATTCAAATTAAAGTCGCAATTGCACGACGGTGAAGTCGATGCGATCGAAATCCGAAGAGGACAACATATCCAGACTTTTTGATATGCGTTATATATTCGTATGTCGTCCTTTCGAGTCGTTCTTCTAACCTAACCTAACCTAACTCTAACCTCTTCACTAGCGCTAAACATAGGCTGCGTTCCGTTTCATGCGCACGATGCATCTTTTATCCTTGCTATTCACCGAATGTTAAACAAGGATAAATGATGCATCATGCGTGAAACGGAACGCAGCCATAGTCGTTAACAATCCAAAAGTGCTTCGCTTGAGATCGGACTCCGATACGAACTTACCGAGGCCGGAGGTACGATTTGTCGCAAACGGTAAGGGAATTTCGAAAATCCCAAAGTTTATCACGTACCTTCTTATGTCGTAGACTGTAGACGGAACGTGCGAAGAAACGGGAGACCACGCCGCGATTGGATGCAGTAACTTGAACTAACCTCAACTACGACGTGTGTATATTCGTATGTCAAGCAGTTTGACCAAGTGAGTAAACACAGCAGTCGTTTTTCGTAACTTTATTATTTTACTTTCGATTTGCGCAGTGTGTTTTTCTACTGCATTCTACTGCCTTTTAAGAATAAAAATCCGGAGATCTATTTGAGAGTCTGATGTCAGTATGCAAGATAATACAGTAGTGCATGACTCGTCGACGAATGGATTCCTTAGCGAGTTAGTTTCGAATTAATTTTCGTCAATTGATAGTGATTAGGTTATAAAAATAAAGTGTATAACGATATGACGTTAGATCTCTGGAAGTAGCGAACAGGAGCCAATATACATTTCCAGTACGAGAAGTATAGGTCTGCTTTTTATTCCTGCATTAGAACTTTCTTTCGTCACATACCAAATATTTCACTTTGCGTTCCAAAACTATTACAGCCTGGATTTTTTCATTTTTTAAACGAAGCGTTTTGAATGCATCTCTTTGAATTTAATATACAATTTGCCGACATCTTTTATATGTTATATGAAGTTGTAATAAAAAGTTTATATTAGTTGCTTCCCATTTACACTGGTTCTCAGATAATTCTCACTTGTGACATCATAACTCAGTTGAATGCATGTTCCTTTTGCATCTGAGAAGTAAGATTCAACTGAGTTTTTATCTACAATCTGCACAAGCTCGAGACCATGCACTGACTTTTTAAAAATGAGATTATGTTATCTGTGTTGTTATATGATAACTTTTCATCAAAGAAAGCAAGTAATATAAGATTTTTATTAAAAATATAGTGTTATTCATTTTTATGCAAATAGTTGTACTTTCAGTTATTCCAATCTAATTTATAAATATATTATCAAATATTTTGTTAAGAGGCAAATTAATCCAGGTTGTCAACTTACACCAAATTACTAATAAAATGTTTGAAATGAATATTTGTAATAAGTATAATAATTAGAATAATTAATCAATGTAAGAGTACATTAAATTCTGTGTAAAAATAATTCTATATCAATACAAAAAAAGGTTTCGAGTAAATACTATTAAGAAAACCAGGAAAGAACAAGGGCAATAGAAGAAGTCAAGTGCGGGAGACATTGCGCAAATAACACGACTATCTAGCGTAAAACTTCTTTATTTTACTAAAGCGCTTACATGTTTCGGCTCATTTTTGAGCCTTCTTCAGAGACAACATAAACTCACATATATAGAATATAACAAATATTAACTAACCATGGTGAGCTTCCCCACCTCGAGAGTATAAATGCCAGAATTAAATCCAGAAAAGAATGAAATGAAGAAAAAAGGAAAGAAATTTTGGAAATCTCGAAATAAAGAAAATGTAAAACTAAAAAAAACGTATCAAAAAATTTTTGAAATTATATATAATTAATTATTCCGAAAGTTAGGAAGCTCACCCTGATCACAAGACACCGCATCGCAAACATTACTCTTAATAATTCAAAAACCGGTTTCTGATAAATTGGCCAGTCAGTGTCAGACACAGTGAGTCTCTTTATTGATTTAGTTGGTCTTTATTGAGACAGTAATTAAAAAACTAGCGTTAAAAAATTAATCAAAATCAAGAAAAGAAATTTTGAAAATGATCTAAAGTCAACACCCGACAGACTTCTTCCTGTGTACGAGCGACACTGACTGATTAAGCGCGACAACAATTCGACCTTTTATAGCCTGTCAATGATCGGGAGGTAGGCCTTGGGAAGCCCCTCCATATCCGTT
>NW_017257333.1:131427-216805 GCF_001594055.1 Mycetomoellerius zeteki
TTCCGATAGTGTGGTTCCTCGTCCAGTATTGCAACGTTGTCCCAATCGAACTTATGGCCGTCTTGCAACCGATGCTTCGTTATAACGTTGCGAGTAGGCTTCCGAAGGCCTACCTCCCGATCATTGACAGGCTATAAAAGGTCGAATTGTTGTCGCGCTTAATCAGTCAGTGTCGCTCGTACACAGGAAGAAGTCTGTCGGGTGTTGACTTTAGATCATTTTCAAAATTTCTTTTCTTGATTTTGATTAATTTTTTAACGCTAGTTTTCTAATTACTGTCTCTCAATAAAGACCAACTAAATCAAAAAGAGACTCACTGTGTCTGACACTGACTGGCCAACTTATCAGAAACCGGTTTTTGAATTATTAAGAGTAATGTTTGCGATGCGGTGTCTTGTGATCAGGGTGAGCTTCCTAACTTTCGGAATAATTAATTATAATTTCAAAAATTTTTTGATACATTAGTTTTACATTTTCTTTATTTCGAGATTTCCAAAATTTCTTTCCTTTTTTCTTCATTTCATTCTTTTCTGGATTTAATTCTGGCATTTATACTCTCGAGATGGGAAAGCTCACCATGACTAGTTGATATTTGTTATATTCTATATATGTGAGTTTATGTTGTCTCTGAAGAAGGCTCAAAAATGAGCCGAAACATGTAAGCGCTTTAGTAAAATAAAGAAGTTTTACGCTAGATAGTCGTGTTATTTGCACAACGTCTCCCGCACTTGACTCCTATTGCCCTTGTTCTTTCCTGGTTTTCTGATTTATAAGGAGTCTTAGTCAGGTTGATTTATTATACATTAAAATACTATTAAATTACATAAGATTCATTGGAGAATATAAAGTTATATAAAAAGTAGACTATTCAATTTAAACTCCATTTAAGCACATAGAAAATCTTTCTTTGCCTCTTTTAATCTATTCGAAAACAATATTTTGTCTATGTGTAAAGAATAAAATCTATTTTTGGTAAAAATTGCTATATTCAGTAATTTTAAATAAAATTTGATGAACACATCGTGCAAGTTACTCTTTATATTTTAATGAGCTTCATAATCCACATTAAATAAATTGCAGATGGATATCTACGACGAAGAACTCTTTGATGTAAGACCAAGTTGTAGTACTTCTACGAGTTTGAACGTGACGGCAACAAGAGATTTAATGCAGGATCCAATACAAGAGAAAGATTCGAACAGTATCTTAATTAAAGATATTTCAGTAAAACTTACACGTTTACGAAGTGTAAAAGAAAAAACAACACTAAAATCAATAAAATGTAAGAGAAGAAATAGATGGAGATATGGTCTGTTAAATGGGAAGTTTTCTAAAAAAAAGAAATCAAACGTTCCTTCTTCTAAGTCTTCGAATTCTCAGCAAGCATTTCGAAATGCGAAACCTGTTACAGAAGTTATATCGTCAGAAGACAGAGGAAATAAACAAATAGATACACACTTGCATAACCAATTATATCAAGGAGAATTGTATGAAGATGCTCAGCAGAATGAGCAAAGAATAAGTAACGTTGCACAAAATAAGACTGAAAATTTTAATTTATCTACGTGTGAGACGGAGAAAAAAGATTTGTGTGTCAATGTAACTTATGCATGTGCACGTACTTTACCATATAAATTTTATCGAAAAAACATACCTAGTAGTTCAAGCGCGATAGATTATTGTGATTCTTCATCTAGTAGCAAGGACACAGAATCGAGTTTGCATAGCAACCAATCCAATCTTACTAGCCCTTTATCTAAAGATAAAAAGGTAATGAAGAAACTGATTCGTTTAAGGTTAAAACTTATGGCTAAAAAAGTGGAAAAGAGACTGAATAAATGGAAATTTAAAAGGAAAAGTGCATGTAGCGATAAACATTCATCTGACAGTGAAACAGAAAAACAGCGTGTACCAAACAAGAAACGTCGAAGAATAGTATTAATGGAAGAATCTGATAGTGAAAATGAAACTGTAAATAATACAACAGCAATTGAGAATAATAACCAGAGTGAATCTCATTTATCTTTTAAAAAGATTGATGCAAGAAAAACATGTATACAGTTTAGCTCTCCTGCGAAGGTTATTTTAACAAAATTGGAAGAAATGGAAGATGAAGATGTTATTAAGTGGCGAAAGAGCAAAATTTCAGATATTTCATCTGAATCAATAGAACAATTGGACCAACGGAAGTTGTCACAAAATTTGGTAGCTTCACACTCTCAAGACAAATTAATTTTGCCAACAGAAGATGATAAGTTTTTGGAAATAAATAAAAAAACACAAAATATTTCTAAAGATTCTCCATTGACCATTAGATGTATTGATAGACGTGTAGTAAGGTCAAAGTTGAAAAAGCTACGGAAGAAACACAAGCTGTTCAAAAAGCCTAGAGTTCTACTAATAAAACTGGATACTTTACAATATTTTCCTAAAGATGATAGATATTCAGCGACTGAGGTCGAATATTTAACAAAGAAATACCTAAACTTTGTGATAAATTCCAAAATTTGCAAAAGTACATTTCGTAAATTAACAACGTATAAACACATGTGCTTACAAAGCAGATTGGACGCGAATACCACTTGTACGGAAGATCAAGGTGTAAGCTCTAGTTTATCCAAGGAACAAAGTATGAACGAAAGCCTTAAATCATGCTTCATCGACACAAATTCAATAAAAGGTACGACTTTCTCTTCAAAATAATCTTATCTTTTATCTTTTTATAATTATTTTTAAATTAAGAAAAATAATCCTATTTTCGGTCAAAGCGAATGTTTAATAATACTAATATTTTTGCAAATACCTAAATTTTTTTCTTCAGTTTTATGAACTGCGTGCCAATTCGATTTGTTGCGAGGGGATAATCACTAGTTGAAATATCACAGATTACATGATTTCATTTGATTTCATATGATTTTATCTGATTACAAATAATTTTCTTCACTACATATGAAGTTATTTGGTAAAATAAACGATTTTATCTAATATTACACAATGATTTCTCGTGATTGCATATGCAGGGATTATACATGAGGATTTCATATCACATCATAAATTCATACATGAATTTTATAATGATTTCGAAGACACCGCCCAATGATTATATTAAGTGATTATCCCTTTGGTTTGTTGGATTTAAAACGCAATCTCAAATTGAAGCTGAAATATATTTCAATTTGCATATTAGTATTATTAAACATTAAAATCTCCGCTTTGACTAAAAATAGAATTAATTCTTTTAATTGATTTATTCTCGTTGACCTAAAACTTTGAATAATAATAATAATTTAAAAATAAAAATTGTTAAAGAGAAAGGCTACGAGTCAAAGCTAGTTGTTAATTGCTAATAATTAATCTATATTCAATATCCGATTGCTAAAAATATTTAACTATTATGTAACCGATATTGCGACTTTTTATTTTTATTTTCATTGTTTAATTTTAATTTTTATGTGTTACACTGAAGATAACCTGATGAAGGTTGAAACGTCTGTATATTAAATGTTCATAGCGATCGGATATTGAATATAGATTAATTATTAGCAATTACTTTGACTCGTAGTCTTTCTCCTTTAACAATTTTTATTTTTAAAAAATTCTTGAATCAGACTAATTTGATTATTTTTAATAATTATTTAATATGATTTTATTTCAATTTTTGTTGCAGACGTTCAAACCATAGAAAACAGCGATGAAAATGCTTCATTCCTGATCCATCGAAAGCCTATTCGAAATCATTGTAAAACTTTATCGCCAAGAATATCCGAAAAGAAGAATAGTACTTTGTCACAGGAGCGTTTAGAAATATGGCGAAATGCGTTTCGTGCATTGATAACGCCGAAAAAATTACAAGAGACAATCGCTTCTACATCGAAATCAACATCAGAAACAGTCCCCATTTCGCGGAACTCGTCGAAGAAATCGGTGAATGCAGAATGCGAAAGTGTTATCACTTCAGCTTCCACATTTACGTCTTCTATGAAATGTACAACACCGGTCGGATCTCCTTCAAAATTCACTTCGCCGAAGAAACAGACAAAAACCTCAACAAAGCCAACAGAGTGTAATGATACAGCCAAACCCGAGTCATCCATCAGCAGTAAAAATCTTTCAAGTGACGCAAATGTTGATAAAATCATCTCTAGGAGCGATTTTATTCAATCTAAGGACGGCACTGTTTCTAAAAACCCGTGTAAAAACGCAAAAGGAACAGACGTTATTACAATAGACGCTTTCTTAAATTCGAACAAGAAGGTATCAGAGATGTCACCGAAATTGCATAAGAAAGCAACCAATCTTGAATTGTCAACTAATGACAAATCTGAAAAGTCAAAGACCTCGAAAAACTGCAGCGTTGTACAATTTCAAACAATACAACACAAAAAAGAGGAATCACATAAGTGCATTGCGTGTGGCTCGTCATTCAAGGATTTCGATATGTGGATAAAACATTTGAGGAACAATTTTAATACAACACATATGAATGTGAATTCTAAATCTGCCTATGCATCAAAATGCATAAAAGCCTCGCTTTTGAAAATTATGAATAAGGAAAAAAATTTGGAGAACTCGAAACCGTCGACATCGAAACAGCAATGTTCTTCAGTTAACGGAGAAAGTGGCTCACGTCAATTAGATAAATCTGTTAATTCCGATATGAAAAGTTCATCCTCTTCTTCCTCCTTGTCATCATTGAAAGCCATCAAAATGCGCCATGAACAATTCAAAGTGTCAAAAAATGAAATGAAAACTAAATCAGCTATAAAGTCAAAATCTGGTCGAAATTCACCAAGTGGAGCGAAAATTTCAGACTCCAATAATGTTGAATCTAGTAGTTCGACGAATATTAAAGTAAAACCAAAAATAACATGCAAGATTTGTTCAAAGTCCTTTAATACCAATCAACAACTTTTTGAGGATATGTCAGAGCATATGCATAACGATTTCCAGACTATGCAAACGGCGATCGATAATTATATTATTTCTACGCCAGTGTCTAACAAGACTAACGATCAAGTCTCAAATGATATGGTGAAAAATTCGATAGAAGCAGCCATGGAAGAGGTCGAAGTAGCTAGAAATGGTATCAATGAGCCAGAGACGAGTCAACCAGAACATATAAACGAATCTAGTGCGGAGAATCTCGTGAGTTCAGAGGTATCACAGCAGGATGCAACCAAAGAAAGAAACAAAATTTCGAACTTACCAGTGGCAGAATATACTATAGAAGAACAAGATGTAGAAGAACAGTCGACACTTGCCACGAATAACGCCGAAGTTAGCAAGGAAGTTAGCAAAACACAGTGTGCGGAGAAAGAAAACATATGTGACGCTGGACCATCTTTAGAACTTCGACCGGAGATATCCTTCACTATTTGTATGTGTCATAGACCTAAAAACGAAACAATTAAGGCGATGGGATCGAACATTCACATCGAAATAGTTTTGTTGTGCACCACTTGTCAGACAATATTTCGAGGCTTGGAATGCTACGAGGTGCATTGTATGAGTTCTGTGGATGGCTCGCTCTGCAACAAAAACCGACTGCAAGGTAGAAAGTCCAAATTACTCTGTGTCAGCTGTCAGCAGATATCGAACTCTCTCCAGGACTTGCTGCAACATCTAACGACGCATTCTCGACTTAATCACACAGGCACAGTGACATTTTTTTGCAGCATATGTAAAGTCATCTTCTACAGTTTTGGACCACTCTTCGAGAGCCATTTCCAAAATCATGAGAAGAACTCGTTATTCCTGGCTAGTCGTCTCTCGTTTCCAAGGCCTTCATACATTAACTCAAAACTTGTCAAGATACCAGCGACAGATATACCGATAGAGCTTCTTTATATGCAAATAGCCGATTATGTGTGCCAACATTGTAGAATGCCTTTTATCTATGAACAAGATCTGAAATCACACAAGGCGATTTGCGAAAGCCATAACGTCGAGCCTCGTATCGAATTTTCGGATGGCAGGAGCACGACTTCGATCACCCCCAGCAAAATACCAATTTTGCTAATATGCGGATTCTGTAGCAAGACGTTTTACAGCAGGATGTCTTTTGAGCTGCATTCGTTGGAGCATACGCAGAAGAGGGAGTTACATTTGCATTATACTTGCGTAGCTGTTACCGCCGTAACGAAAGTATATATCTGCAAGGTATGCACTACCATGTGGCAATGTTTGCAGACCTTCAAAGAACATTGGCAGACTCACAGTGAGCTGCGGGCGGAATATATATGCTCTCTCTGCCGTAATTATTTCCTTAGTGTCGAACTATTTCAGAAGCACGCGCTCGTGCATAGGAACAACGAGAAGAAGCAGGTGCCGATCACATGCGAGGTAATCTATCGTGACGTTAGTTATCAGAACTCCAACATAAATTCGCAAAGAGACACTACCATAAACGAATTACCTTATATGAATTTGAGTTATTTCGACAGTAAGAAAGATTTCGTTGATAAAACTGTGAATGATAAATCACGCGAATCACAAAAATCGACTCGCTTACTGGTAAAAAATCTCATGAGTGAGAATCGATCTACGCAGTCATCAGTACATTCCAATAAAGAAGCACAAGCAACCAGAAATGTCCCGGAGGTTCCGGTACAAGTTCCCTCGTCCAATTCTCTTGTCGCAGTCGCGCAATCTGAACCAAATAGCAATGATAAATCGGGGAATCTTGATGATGACTCGGATGAGGACTTAACGATAGTGTTGTCGGACAGTGAAGAAAGTTCAGAATCGAGTGAGATCAAAAGAAATGTTGACAGTATGCCTTCCACTATGTCACAAAACACGAAATCAACGACGTCCGATTCTGCCATTGATGGACAAATGAGGTGTTCCAAAGATGCAGCTCCGATCGCATCATCTGCGAAGACTTCGAGCTATGTAAAAGAAAGTACAAATTCCCGAATTAGTGTCATAACTCCGATAGAATCCGAGAACACGCAGCTGAAGACAAATTCGAGCGTTTTGAAGGATAACAATACTGTCAAAAATTGTGTAGATCGCTCGGTGTCGTCAGTGGCGAATTCTTCGATAGAAGACCCCAAAGAATCGTTACCGAAAAACGCCATGAGTTATGTGCCTAAGGCTTTCTTACGCGTGAAGTCCTTGGCAGAGCTAACAAATACTTCACCGGAGAAATCTTTATGTCAAATATGTGGCATGTCATTCGAATGTCGGCAGAAATTGAGGACACATATGCTAACACACATTCAGTTGCCTCACCAAAACAAGAAAGATGATCAAGTAACTTCGTCCGGCAATATACAAGTCTGGCCAGCTAAACCGATGTTCAACCCTCAAGTAGCCATGCCCACGACATCAAGTCAAGATCGTTCCCTCTCTTCCGCAATAACTCCATCCGTCACCACGTATCCAAATACATCTAAAGTAGTCTCAGCCAAATCTCGACAATATCAAGTGATCGGCGTGAAGCCATTGCGTTCGGTCAAATATAACGCGAACGTAGAAGCATCAAAATTGAAAGAAACGTTATATCGAGAAACGACGTCTCCTTTGTTAAACAATATCGGTGCTACTTCGCAGCAAATCTCGCAAAAGACTGCCTATCATCAAAACTTGCCGCCTCTTGTCACCTATCCGTTAAACAAGTCAATCCAATCTGCTCAACAGCAGCAGAGTACTGGCACCGTAGCTGTCAGACCATTCTTACAAACTTATCAAACGTCCAAACTACCGCCACCACTATATTTACAACAACAGCAACTGCATTTACAACAACCGCATCAAATGCAACAACGGCAACTGCATTTACAACAACCGCATCAAATGCAACAACAATCGCAGCAACTACAACATCCACAACTGGTGCATCAACAGAAACAACATGAAATCCAACAACAGTTACAGCAGCCACAACAACTGCAACAAATGCAGCAACAACAAAAGCCGCAGCAATTGCAACAATTGGCGCATCAGCAGAAACAACAGCAAATCCAACAACAGTTACAGCAGCCACAACAACTGCAACAGATGCAGCAACAACAAAAGCCGCAGCACTTGCAACAATTGGCGCATCAGCAGAAACAACAGCAAATCCAACAACAGTTAGAGCAGCCACAACTGCAACAGGTGCAACAACAGCAACCGCAACAGCAGCAACAAGTACAACGACATTTACAATTGCAGTTGCAATTACAACAACAACAGTTGCAACATCAGCAGCATCAACAGCTGCAGCAGCATCAACAGCTGCAGCAGCATCAACAGCTGCAGCAGCATCAACAGCTGCAGCAGCATCAACAGCTGCAGCAGCGGCAACAATTGAATATTGGCAATAATGTTATGCATTACGTAATATCCAAGAGAGACATGTCTTATCAATTGCATTCCACCAACCTAATACCAACGAACACGGATAATGTTATGCTCGTGACTGTGAACACAATGCAGCAGATCTCGGAGAATCCGGAACGTTACATCTGCATGTATTGTCCAGGCTTTGAGTGTGGTTCGGTGCAGGAGTTCGCATTGCATGAGCATTCATCGAAGCACGAAGCCCGTAGCCATTATAATAACGTTACTTATTTATCTTGAACGTAAACTATAGATGATAAATATATTTCTTGAAATTCTTAGCAGGAGACGATTGATTATATTCAGGAACACAGTCACTTTTCGATGAAGATATAGATGAAGATATGCCGTTTTAATTAACATTAGAATCACATAATACTGATTGAATGTGACCAAGTTTCATTTTGCTAATCTATAAATAAATGCATTTTCATCTGAACAGAGAGACATTTTTGCTATTTATCTGAATTGGGAACAGAAACTTAACAAATACTCTTATATGATCAATTTTTCGGTAAGTTCTGCAGATATGTTGTTTAATCCTTTTTAATTTAAATAATTTCTCTTTGATTCAAATTTTTTACAAAATTTTTGTTTTTTTAATACTTAGTATCTTAGATTAATATTACATTTGTCATACGACAAACGTAATACAAGCCTTAACGTCAAATAGCACGGTATTTATTTTATTGACTTTTTTCCTACTTTTAATAGATGTCATTGTCAAAAGAACTTTTTTCGTGATGTGATATTATTCGTTATATGTCATTCCTCGTTCTCATTAATTTGTTTTATGCTCATGTATTCGTTTCATATTTTAACATGTTTTTTTAATAACGAGCAATTCATTACATTGATGATTGTTTTTGTCGAAATGTAATTTAATTGACTATAGCATTTTGCAACTTGATACAATTTAATAGATATAAGAAGAATTTCTTGTCATCATTTTCATAATTTTCATCATTTCTGTAGTCTTTATCAGTCTTATATTTTATTTTATCGTACTTGTAATTAATTAGACTATTCGTCATATTAATAACTATATTTTTATTCAAACATAATTATATTAAACAATGACATTTTACATTTGATCTCATTTAAGATACAGAATAAATTTAAGATACAGGAAAAATTTATCCTGTATCTTAAATGAGATCAAATGTAAAATGTCATTGTTTAATATAATTATGTTTAAATAAAAATATAGTTATTAATATGACGAATAGTCTAATTAATTACAAGTACGATAAAATAAAATATAGGACTGATAAAGACTACACAAATGATGAAAACTATGAAAATGATGATAAGAAATTCTTCTTATATCTATTAAATTGTATCAAGTTGTAAAATGTTATAGTTAATTAAATTACATTTATATATATATATATATATATAGTGCATAACACAGATGTCAAAATTCCATAAAGTCATATAAGGACATATAATTTGCCCTATATTTTGTGTTATAATTATTCATTATTATTAATCCACTATTATTAAGACTCCTAAGTAGTTACTGCAGCCATATTGAATCGTGACGTCGGAAATGAGAAATGACACATTAATAATTAATTTTTGTTACGTGCCATTTGTAAATAAAAATAATTTGAATAAAACGAAATGATGAGATCGCTTTAAAATTTATAAAAATGGACGAAAACTATATACTTATTTCCCCTGAGAGTCAATAAATAGCACGTGAAGTGCTTTTATTTAACGCGCATAGTGTAACATATTTTCACTTATATACGTGCCTTTTATCACTTTATCTAGTGATTATGTACTGACTGTCAGAGGGGATAAGGATAGTTTTCGTCCATTTTTACAATTGTTTTAAAGCGATCTTATCATTTCATTTTATTCAAATTGTTTTTACTTACAAATGGCACGTAATAAAAACTAACGTGTTATTTCTCGCTTTTCACGATTCAATATGACTGTGCATCTTTCTGCTTTTTATTTCGATGCCATTAATTAATAATAGGACAAATATATTTCACGAAAGAAGAAAATACTAGTATGACTGCTATTAACAAGAACTTGAATGGTCTTGAATGCATATCCCAAGCATGTGATTCGGAAACGATAAGATCATTTTTTATTTGTTTAAATTGGTAAAATAACACAATTTATTGTTATCACAGATGAAGACTATGTACGTTTTCTTATATCCAGTTTCTAATCATTATTCAGTCATTAATCTTTAACTGGTGACGTATGTCAAATTGATAAAATACAATTTAAACGCTCATAGAAAGTATATAGAAACAGATAATAAATTTCTATTATTAACAATTGTTTAATAAATGACGTAATCATAAATATTAAATTTAAAAAAAAAGTTAAATTTTTAAATTAACTTTTTGTTTTACATGTAGGTACCAAATGCAACAATGGAAGAGTATTTTCAGAAATATGAAGACTAGAATTAGCACTTAAATTAATTTTAAATTGCTGATATTTTTATCTTGTACAATAATGTAGATATATGTATATATGCACAAAGAAAGAATGTTAGCAATTTAAAATTAATTTTATATATATATATATATTAAATTTATATATATATATATTAAGAATAAAATTTGAATATAATTATGAAATTATCATTAAACAAAACCGAATAATTCGAAAAGTGGTTTGAATAACAAAGATATATTATCTAAAGTATGCAATAGGTCTATTCGCATTGTTTGTACTTTTTGCACTCAGCATCTTCGCTTTCTCTCTTTTCAACATCCAAATATCTATTTCATTTTAAGTTTAAAAATTTTTAGGGATTTCAAGCAACGCAAACAGAATTATAGTACCTAATTGTAGTTCTGTTGCAGTTCCATTGAAGAGTAATCGAATGTTACAACAAAACAACATTTTGCAATCGATTCTAAAGCATAGAATCAATCGCTTTACCTTCCTTAACAAAAGAGGCATCGATATTACTCCAAGATAAGACTTTATGTTTATCTATATACTTTTTTAGAAAATACATTGCGGTTAATATCAAAATACATTATCGCGATTTGATAATACTGTTATTATTATGTAAGCAAGTTCGACACTATTGAGATTTTAATGCATCATTTTAAATTTCCTCTTTCAACATAAAATTTTAATATAACAATTTCAGAAAGATATTTCAAAATTCAGCAATGAATTATAAATAAGAGATAAATATATAAATTGTTCATTAACTGTTATTTATTCCTTATATTGTATCTTTTTCAATTATTTCCAACTATTTTTGTATTTTACAATCGTCTATAAATTTGTTAATTTATTATCGATTGAAACATTGCATTACAAATGGTAATCTTGCATTAAGTTTTTGCTTTATTTCAAAATTTGTTTGTCATTAAGATTTTCATTTAATAATGATTATAATTGTTTTTTTCTACTTTCTAAAATGGAATACGGAAGGAAAAAAGTAATTTTATCTTGTCATATTATAATAACAGTATTGGATATAATATTATTAGTCACTCATATTGTGTAGATTATAATATATTAGTTTCTAATTAATTTAATTATTAATGATATTATTTTAATGATACATATTTTTCGCAATTATTTTTTTTGTTAATCATGATTTTAAAGCGAATAAGAATAAAAATAAGATATATAAGATTAGATTATAAAATAGTTGACTAAATTTTATACAAAAAAAATCTAACTATTCTAGTTAGTTCACAGGTCATTATCAGTGCTTAATCCAAGTCATTATTATTTGTATAACATTAAGAAAAAGAATATTACATTACAAACTCTTTAGAATAACAACAAACAACTTGCGCTAATTGTTAAATTTTTAACGATAGCGTTGGTCATTATTGAGATATTTTCAAAAAATTATTTTACATTTTTATAATTGTGTAAGAAATATTATGCACTTATGTGAATGAATATTATTATATATTCTGTATTCATAAAATTCAGAAAAAAAAATGATTGCGAATTGACCAATGTATTCGTCTATAAGCAAGTGTCTATCCTAACTGGAATAATGCAGTAAAAGTAGTTCATAAAAGTGTTCATATTTATTTAATTATTCTGAACATGTTTTAAAAGAGATGTTATAGGATTCTTATGTCGAGAGGAATATATATCGCATTCAGTTGATTAGATTTTTGCTGGAAAATGATCATGTATAAAAGACTTGCAATGATCATTATAATACCTATGTCGCATTCATACTCTGAAACTTGAATTAAATTTTTTATTTATGTTGAACTATTGTTTTTACATCAAATTTATTATTATTGAAAATTTAAATAATATTTTATCAGTAAGGTTTTCTGTGACATCTTTAGTAAAACATTAAAATTGTAAAGTTAATGTTAAAAAGATCTGAGCCCTTTTTTACAAACATACACATTACGCATAATATAATATTGTAGAATTTTTTAGCGTATATTTGTAAATAGACGAATATTAAAACGAGATTTTCAAATTTATCGCTATGTAAAGCAGTTCACATTGTTATCTTATTGAAGAAATAAAGTTCAACAGATAATTAAATATTTTCGATACCGGAATTGTTATAATACTGTTACATGTTTCTCAAAATGAGCTTGATAATATTCGAAATTGTTTATGAAATGATTTTCATTTATTTTTAATGATGTGCGTTAATCATATTTTTACGTATCTCTTCAGTATATTATGATTGGAATCGTCTAACACTCGCACATTAAAATTTTATATATAAAAAATAAATTATTAATATGGCTCAATAAGAATAAATCAATAAATAAAAGAAGGGCTACGAGTCAATTAAAATATAAAGAATATTTAATATTCATATAAACGTTTCGACGCCGATCGGGTCATTTTCAATGTAAAAATAACATTACATAAGTTGTCTAAGTATTCGGTCAGATTACAGTATCCAATGAAACGTATCGTTATTTCTGTATTCCCTATTATTTGATGTGTGTGGTCCATATGTAAAATTAGAATCATTTGACTAATATAAAAGTGATCTCATCTTATTTTTTAAACTTATTTTTTAAAATCTACAATCTTGATTTGTCGTAATGAAGTGAGTCAAACGTTGAGAGAAAAACGCAAAATTAACTAAATCGTACATAGTAGACAAAAGTAAGCCATAACGTTTGTACGAATATTAAATATTCTTTATATTTTAATTGATTCGTAGCCCTTCTTTTATTTATTGATTTATATATAAAGTTTTCATCTTAAAATTTTTTAATTTTAAAGAATTTTATGGAACTATTAGGAAAATATCTTACGTTATCTTGGAGACGACTTGTATCCTAATTTAGATCTTTGATACTTCTTTTGAAATTATTTTTAGATATTTCATGTACCAAATAAAAATTAATTGTATCGAAACTCAATAATAATAATAAGAAAAACAGGAAAAAAGAACTGATGTTGATAAATACTGGTATACAAATAATATAATATTTACATAACTTTGTTAACTCTGATCTATATCTTATTATGTATCATATTATTATATACGTATGTATTATATTCTGTTATGTATAGCATATATCCATATACATATTCGCATTCCTGAGAGGAAAGTGACACAAGTAAAAAATATAAAATTGTTTAGGAGAAAGGAAAAAAATTACGTATTTTAAAATTAATTACAGTAATATTGAACATAATTTAACTTAGAGTTAATTACCAATTGTTTATTTCAAATTCTCTCGGGGCAATGTAGATATTAATTTTGTTATTACCTTTAAACTACTCTTATTTTGATTTATCATTTTTTCTGATTGAAGATTGATGATTTAGAACACAATTCATACGTAACATAAAATTTGAAAAGGTTCGTATTATGTATGGATTTTGTACTCTATGCTTGCGTCATTTTTCTCTTGCGGAAATGCTGTATAAATATATTATATAATATATGTAATAGAACAAATCAATTTTTATTGTTAAAAATTCTAATGTAAGTATCATAATGAAGTCAGTTCGTGGTTCCTGATGAACAGAAATAAATTTCGAATATTTATTAATAAGATATTACAACCTCTCTGACACTGACTTTTATTTTAATTTTTAAAAATGAAGTTGTGCACATACACACATACTCTCACGCAAGTTAAATGTAATGTTTATTCAACATTGCATTCGTTGAACTTTATACTAAGAAAACTAATCAAATATTTTATCACCGATATCGAATGATAAAAACAGGGATTTTTGTGTTACATAGAGAATAAAAAAATTAATTGTACAGTTTTAAGAATAGGATTCTAATAAAATTAGGACACGTAATATTTGATATGTTAAATTCTTCTAACAGTTTCTTATTGCATTTGAGAACATTGTATCAAAAGATACAAGTCCGAGACTGTCGTTGAACGAGACAATTAAAGATACGTGAATGAATAAATAAGTTATATTGTATAAGTTAAAGAACACGATTATAAAAAATAAATAAATTATAAATAATACTATTGTATTACGCACAGGCTTTTGAATAAATATTGCAATTTACGTTCGTCTCCTTTATTCGGCACTTTGAGCGACATCGTTCATTACAGCAATTATTACCCTAGTCACTGCAATCATGACAAATACTGTGATAACATTAGAGACTATTATTAATACGATTGACTATTATTAATACTTATTTACTATGATGAAAATATCTAAAACAAATATCAAATAAAATTCCGAAAACTCCGATCTTCATGATATTTAGTAAAAATATCTTAAATGACTAATATTATTCAAATTTTGAAAAATTTTTAGTGCGAATGTTATTAATCGGGTTCATGTTGATTGAGATAAATGTTTCAATCGATAGCATTTCACACATCTTGTATCTTTTCGCACGAAACGTTAATATTTTTTTTTTTTGAGTTAAAACTCCCGTCAACTCACTGCAACTATCTTAGATTGTGACATTTGAGATATTTTTACCGAATTTTGTCGAAATCGGAAAATTTTTCCGGAATTTCATTGCAAATATCGGACGTTAATGCTTTCTTTTCTCTTGATCTTTTTTAATGCTGAACTCTTATATCAAGGCGAGCTTAAGTGACTAACTTGTACATTAGCTGACCGTATCCGCCAAAAAGATTCAAGGAGTTGATCGTGCATTGATAAATCTCTGTTAGCTTTTTTAAATCCCACGTCTATTTATTGAATTATACTTTTGTGCCAAAAAAATCTTATAAATTTTTAGCGAGTTTGTATTAAAATCTTCATCTTTCAGAAAAAAATCAATCAGTTTTCGGTAAATCAGAAAGAATTAAATTCAAAACTGATTTCAACGCAGTTCAAAATTTCGATTAGTTAATAAATTAATCGACTGTTGCTATTTTTGTTATCGCGAATAACTTTAAATGTAAATTTTTCTAGACATTGATGTTTATGTTCCTTAAAATTAAACAAGTTACACAATTTTTTCGCACTAGATCCTCCCCAAGGCATATCGGCGCGGTCAGGCCAATGGCATTCTCTTTATCTTACGCTTTGGCACATAATTCACGTTGTTCCATATATTGGTTACGTAATTTATCCGAAGATTGAATACACTTGTTATACTACTTATTAACAACTAGTATATCGTGTAATATATATAGGTATAAACGCATACATTACAAGGGATATTTCTTACAAAAACTCCGATGGTCGCATACGCACACGCTCGAGGAAATGTAAGTCTTCAGAGAAAATAGATATGTAATATATACAGGTGGATATATAAATACTACGATAATTACATATACAAACATGAAGAATTTCGGAAATGATAAATAGAATCCAAGAAGCAAAATAAAATCAAAAGACGATATAATAATTTCTAGTGGCATTTATTATGTTATCATGTCGTCTTTTAACTTTCCTTCGCTTGGGAAGTTTAAATATTACGCAAATTTTATGATAGTAGAAGAAAACAAATTTTTAATGAAGTGATATAAGATATTTTATAAGAATTTACTTTGCATTACACTAAAATTAATGTTCTATTAATATTCTGTTAATATTTATGTTCAGACTAGAGTTAATGTTCTTATAAGTGGTGGAACAATAGAAAATAAGGACACGTATTCGTGCGATCATCGAATCACGAATTATTCTACCTTAAAAGATTAAGTACTATGCTATGAAGTACTTTCTTTCAGTTCTTCACGAGTCGATTAAGTCTCGAATGCTCGTCTTCTTAAATTTAATAATACTGATGCAGGTATTCGATGTTCGTCTCTTCGCTATTTTACATCGTGCGCGTCTTACAAAAGTGCATAGAGAGTCTAAAGGTGCAATTCGAGTATGAAGTCTCACTCATTTTAAGTAACTACGATTTGTCCCTAAGATTTAATGCTCATTTACAATGGAAAAGTGTGAGATTAACGATCGTACGAGAACAACATTTAGAAATGATACCGAAACGTGTTATTTTCCGTTATATTTCTTGACATTGTGTTAACATTATTTTCATTAATTGAATAAATATTAATTAATTAAACTGCAACTATATATGTAACTGGAGATTTTGCTAATTATTCGGCTATTTCATCTACAATAATCAACCCAAAATTTAAATTAATAGAAATAACATAACGATAAGTAAATATTCACATTGCGCATAAAGTCATATTTTCCAACGAGCAATGAAGAAGATATTTTTGTTATCTATAAAGTTCCTTTGCACGATATAAGAATGTCCCGCTTTATATTTATATTTGATGATTATCTCTATCATTCGTATTTACTCCTTCTACATATACAATATTATTGAGCTTGAGGAGGACATTCCTCACTAATGTAACGTGGATTAATTACAACCTATACAGCACAAAATTTGCAGCAATATCGCTGCAAAATCTCTGCAAGCAGTGTTGCTGCAACTTTTGTGCTGTAGCTTTGTGTTCTAGGGATAATTATGTATTGTGCTATACAATTACTACGGAGCTAGGGTATCGCATCGGTGGAAAAATATCGTACTTTCTTGTTGGCATATCATAAATTTGCATGTTACATTCTTTGGACGTTCCGTTGTTAGCAACGATGTAAGCTCTGCCGATTGTGACAGAGTTTGCAGCGTCGTTTCTCTCACGACCACATTTATCGGGTCTCATATCTCTTCTTTCTTCCTCTAAAACTAAACTAAAGAGGAATAGTAAATGCATTCATTTCCGGTACATTCGGCGCTGTACACATGTGCGTTATCGCACATGCTAATGAGACTCATTAGCATGACGCCGAACTATGTAATGTCAGAGGCAAGAGAAATGGAAAGTATACTTTCTACCCATACAGCACAGAATTTGCAGCAATATCGCTGCAAAATCTCTACAATATTGCCGCAACATGCAATGTTACTGCAGTGTTGCTGCAACTTTTGTGCAACTTTGTGCTGTAGGGGTATAGATTCAAAAGACACGTGAATACATTGAAATGCGTTCAGTTTTGTAAACATAGGATATAAATGTTTCAATTCACGTCGGAAATAATTTATCAAAGCAATATATATATAAAGACCATGCACGGTTATATCGTTAGAATTATTTTGTTAGTTATTCAACTGTTGGTTAAGACACTCGTGCTGTCATTATTTAGAATTATTTTACAGAACGCTTCAAATTTTATGATCTTTTCTTTATGTCTTTAATCAAAGAGATTTTTTTTTACCAAGTTTTATTAATTAAGTTTTGTACGCGGGCTTATATATTGTAAGAGAATCGTTTGAGTTTTCATCTCAGTTCTCTCGTCTTGGACATCATAAAATTTAAACTATTCTAATACAAGTGTTGCTTGTCTATCCTCAAGTTATTATTATTTAATGACTAGTAATTTACTGGGTCACATTAGAAATCTAAAATTGTTATAAATGTGCATTAAAATCCTTCTCAATTGTGTATACCTACATATACTATATACATCAAGTATATACGTGTGTGTGTGTGTGTGTGTATGTGTGTGTGTGTGTGTTTACAAAAAAGTTATACTATTTAATACTTATTATATGAATCAGTCAGGCCTCTTGGTTTCTCAATAAAACAAGAGATTGCCTGCCGTTGGTTTCATCTTATTTTAAGTTCAAGTGGAATGTTGCGAAATAGGAGACCTGCGATTTACAAAAATTGGTTACATTACCTACAAATTATTGGTTCCATTATACATAGTTGTCAGTCTGAAGATTGGTAAGTGGATCTTATGAACTATCCTAAACGCTGTTTCTAATTTCACATTTTATATATAGTATACAAATGCCTAATTGTTTAAGTATTTTTGATACGGCTAAAATAGCGTAACAAAAAATTGCTTGCTTGTGAGAAAGTAACGAGTTTAGTTTAGTACTGCGTTTCCGTATACATAAAAAATACAACAACACCACAATATATGCTTGACGAATAACAAGATAAACATACACATACAGCGATACATATAAATATAATAGAACCTAAATAAATTAAATGAATTGAAGAAAATTTATTTCCAATGAATATGAAATTATAATTACATCAATTAAAGTTTTAACAATCCGTTGTGTAATTCATCTTAATTACAACAAAAAATGTTACACATCTTTTTATTCGAAAGTTATTCAAAAGAAACAAATGAATGAAGGATGTATAAATATATATACGCATTCACATCAAGAATTAATTTTAATACATTTCCATTGCTAAGATCGATTAACTTCATATTTGAATATTGTCATATTATTGAATTCTGATATCAATTCTAACTTGCTTTTACGAAGTAACTTTCATAAAATATTTCCTTCATCCACTTGATTCTTCATGAATAATATCTATAAATATTACTCAAACCATTGAAATAAAAATAAAATGGAATGCGATAACATAACAGTGACTACGTTTACACAACGTGCATTTAGGCCTATACAATAGATGTCCTTGTCTATCCTGTAGGTTAAACAAAGACACCTATCGTATAGGTTGCGGACTAAGCGCACGGTGTAAACGTAGCCAGTAACAGAGATTACAACACGTAAATTATCACAAATATATAAGCGTGTAATTTACCTTGTTCCTAATCCATAATACAAAACGTTCAGTATAAATTCTATTAACTATCGAGCCGGCACAAGCTGACTTTTCATCGATTGAGAAACTTCAGTCTCTCAATATACACATATACATATATCTCTCTCTTTTCCGTATATGTAAATTTGTGACAGTTCTAGATAGAATCTATCGTACAACAAACAGAATTACAGGATCGAGTACGCCAAGAGAGTGACGGGGCGGGTCTTATGATTGTCCTTATTGTTTCGTGTTCTCCAAGTATGCCTTAGAACAGGGACGTAACAGTGGAATAGCTGATGCAAGAGATTTGTTTTATACAACAAACACAATGTCGCAAACAAAGTTATACGTAGTGTTCTTAACTCGAGAGTAATCAATTATTTTTTTTTTACGTAAACGGTCCTGGATGTTTTTATATGCTAATTAAAATTATTGTTTACAGCATATTACATATATTATTAACTATTTACTGATATTTTAAAATTTAGAATATTATGAATATAAATATTTACTCACAATTTTCTCAAAAAAATTAAGTAGAAATTCTTAATAAATGTTAAGCACGTTAAGTAGTTTGTTATGTCAGTAAAAAATAAAAATTCTAAAAAATAAAAGTTCTAAAAAGTAAAAATTGATATAAAGTTTTTTATTGCAGGTTTTCAATGGAATTTCATATCTAAAAAAAATCGTAAAGAATAGAAATATAAAAATACTCCAGGTGATTATTCTCGGATTAATCAAAGTAGCCATCGTTGTTCTTATTCTTCCTATTCAGGAAAAAACTTTTCAATGCCCATTTTATACAAAACCTCATGCTTTTAATTTTGTTCTCTACCTCCTATCTAAAAAAAAGATATATAAGTTGATGAATGGAAAAACTACGGAACGATATTTTGCACCAGCTGGACGTGCCAATTTCGACTTCATAAAGTCCGTAAGTATCGTTTTCGATTCTGGAGATCCTATTAGTTACGGAATCCCGTTTTAGAATCTGCTGACGGCTTCGTCATCGGTGACGAAATAATTAGAACTTTTCGCGGCAGAACTGTACATGCTGAAGGTGGGACTGACAATCAGGCTGTTCGTGTTGCTGAGCTCCGTTTCGTTCGTCATCGACGAGTGCCTGCCGATTGTAGCCAGGCGCTTGTCCTTCCTTGCTAATGTCATACGGCAATCATCCGGCCTTAGTGGCATCGATGGATAATTCGGCTGTCTGGCGAGCGTTGTCAACGCCACTCGGTCGCCCGTGTCATTGAAGCTGCGCAAACGTTTGAGAAACATGACCGGAGAGAGTGTTCGATGATCGGATTTTTTACAGCGAATATTAAACTCTCTTTTAAGAGAGAGAATTCATTATAAGATATTTTCAACAGCACCCTATTATATCTATTATAGAGAATTATAATGTTTTCATTTTATCTTATATTGTATATACATAATTTTCATTACACTATGATGTTATTCTTTTTGATTTATGGATATCATGTATAAAATTGAATTTAATTAAATTTGAAATCCACAAATCTTACGAAATAGATCATTATAAATATTGAAAAGAAAAGATTTTCAGAGGATAATATTTTCATTGTACATTTCATTTCGTACATAATTATTATGCTATGATTTGTTGTAGGCAAAGTTAAATTCAAAAATATATTTTGTAAAGATGTAAATTTAAGAACGAAAGATTTTGAAATTTTTGTAGATTTTTTGTTTCTTGTAACATTAAGGTACGTAGATTTTTGTAAGATATTGTGTACCAAGAAGAAAGGATTCTGAAATCTTTTTATCTAATTTGCATTTCTCGCGTTTCATCATAGATATAGATACCTGTGATGTCGCACGATGCCCCTCTTTATCTTGCAATGCTCGGGCCCACTCTGTCCTTCAGCCGCGGTCCCATGGGTTTTGCATGCCTCTACCCCCATCGACGGCACGGGGGATAGAGAACCTGGTCCGTACGAGCTGCTGCTCTGTCTTCTGTCCAGAATGTTGACTAGTTCCACCGACGGTGTCGGTGAGAATGTGCTCTGAGGACACGCGGCACAAAATGTCGTCTCATGGGAGCTATGTATGGGAAGCTATGGGAAATCTACTTCAATACATACTCCAACAGCCACGCCAAGATTGCGAGATCGCACAGGATCTCTCTGAGGACCCTCGATTTTTTCAGGGTCCTCATTCTGCGAGGATCCTCCGGATCTTCACTATTTTTATTGATGAGCAATTGCGCTACTGACAAGTAACCAAACATATGCATAAAAATAATATATGCGTAAAATTCAATTAAGCAACCTAGACAAGCAAATAATGATTTTTTACATCTTCTGTCAAATGATAACAAAATGTTTCAGAATCATGTAGACTATGTAGAGGAAAGGAGGCGATCATGGAATAGATGGGGGGACTGTGAAATACCACGATATTTTGTATTATTGTTTGCGATGCATTCTAGGGGCGTCAAAATTACTTCTTATTATTAGCCTGTTTAGATGTTATAACATGACCAGATTGGCCATTAGTTTACTGCGTTATCGTAAGAGCTGCATTTCAGTTTAGCGTTTTACTCGAAGAACCTCTATTTATATTGATATCATTCTGTGATTAACAAACTTATAGCGAAAGTTATGTCGCATAAAATATATCTACTGAGTTATTTTAATAAAACAAAATGGTATTCCAATCCCTTCCCTTCCTCTACATTTCATTTGCTAATAAATTCTTTCTTTGAACGAAAACCTGCGATACACGGAGAAAAACAATAAATTAACAAAAGTAGTATTCATCAGCGTATTAAAATTAAATATCATGGGGAGAAGCTATACGGATGGGAAATACTAGGAGATAACCGAGACTTCGCGAGGTATCCTGTCTAAAGACTTCCCCGGAACCTCGTCATCTTTATTACGAACAGTCGTACCGCTGATAAATAAAAAAACATACACATAAGTAAAACCAGTATATAGAATTTAATAAACTAACTCATACAAATAACTGAAGATACAAAACAAAACGCGCGCAAAAATAAAACGATGGCCCGACTTGTCCCGGGCTTTATAAAGACGACGATACGTCGAGGTCGTCATCCCTCACCTGCAGCGACGGTCTCCGTAACGTGCCACCCTCCATACCGACGAGCTTCACGCCCTTCACGCTCTATATACTCCATGTTGCTTCTCTCGACGATGCTCATCCTGTCGTTCCGCGGTTTCTCGTTGCTGGGTCCGAGCTCGCAGCCCACTTTGGCGTAAGAAGGGGCACACGGAGTGATCGGAGTTGCCGGGATACCGATCGACCGGGTTGGCGAGAGTACTCCGCCCTGGGGACCAAGAGGACTCCGCAGATTCCTCACTGCAAGAATCTGTTCTCTGCATGCGTCGTTCTGTATCGGCGTGTACACCGGGCTCGCCATGGAAACGTGTCGCGCCGGCGTCGGCATCGCGCTACGCAGATTTTGCAGATTCTGGTTCGCTCGTTGCACAACCGACGTCCCGATGCTCTTTGCCTTCGACAGCTCGGCAAGATCGCTGTTGGTCATCGCGTCATCATCGCCGCGATCGACCGCGTTCTCGTGACCGCAGGTTCTTTCGTCGTCGTAAACGCATGTGCCGACGCCATCGCAGGAATCTATACCCGATGTTGATTTCTGAAAGAGATCGGTGCGTCATCGATCGACCTAGTACGCCAAACGAACAATACTTAATTTATGATTCATAATTACCGAGGATGAATCCATGAGAGTGGCGCCGGAGCTGCTCTGCATGACGCCCGGCTCCTTGGACTTCTTGGGAGAGTATATGTTCAGTACGTCGCAACATTGTGGAAAGTATCCTTTGCCAAGCAGAGTTCTGGTGAGAAAACTAGTGAAGAGTTGAGTGAAGAGGGCTATCATCATGACGGCAGTGCGAAAGGGAAACTTCTGGGTGCGCGTCTTCTTATCGTAGAACGGATATTCAATCAACGGGAGTATACCAAGTCCTCTTTCACCACCTGAAAACATTTACATGTTTAAGCATTTACTTATAAAATTCTAAATTTTTAGATGATATTTTAAACAGCTATATAGAAAAGATTTTATTTTTCAATGCTTGAAACAAATCATAAATTTTTTTTAATTCGCGGAAGAAACAATAAAAATGCTGCAAGTATTAAAAAGATTTCCCGGTCTTTTAAAGTGATGGAATAATAAAAATCTGAAATGTATCTAAAATATAAAAAAGAAATTTTACCACACTTTGTATACGTTTGAATAACAGAACGAAAAGAAAAGTCTTTAAATATTGTGTAATAATCTTATTTATATTGTTTGAATACAATAATTATTTAATAATTAGAAGTTGTCACTAACCACCAAGACGCAGGACGATAGCGATAAAATATCCTGCCAAACAGCCGTAAGTATCCACCATAGTAGGCCAATGGATAACGGCTAATAGTTGCGGGAACAGAACGACGTAGACGAGATCGGAACACAAGTACCTTCGAACAAAAATGCGACATATTTTTATACATTAATCGTTGTAATAATTAAATATATTCAATAAATGATAAGTTAATTAATTTCGTGAATAGAAAACGTGAAAAAATGTAAAAAGACTTTAGATAAAAATAGAAAGATCTTGATATTAAGAAAAAAGTAAAGTCGTTGACTGAGAAGGAGCTCATGTTTTCTATCAATTATTATTGCGGCTTAAAGAAAATTCTTTTTTAATCCCATTGCAATAATTGTCGGGACTTAGACGCGAGTAGTCTGTTGTACACGTCTGTTGTAAGAAAATAAAGAAAAATATGTTTACTTACGAAAGGTAGTAGACACTGCTGACCGTGAGAGCGACGAGAGTAGACAGTATGGAAACCGCAATTACGGCAATTCTTAAAACCCAATTTAGCTCACGTTCGGACGCCTGTAACGAAAGAGAGGCTTCAATGATGTTTGTTGGTGCCATCGATTAATTGGTATAAGTTACGCTTACTTTTGGTCGTATCGTGAGTTTGTAAACATTCCTGGTAAACATAGAGCTACTAGCTAGTATACTGGAGTCTGCCGAGGACATTACTGCCGCCGAGATCGCACCGAGACCTTTAGGAGATTGATACAATTGTAAAAAATAGACTCGAACAATCCTCTTATAACCAGAGAAGTAATTTTAGGATATATGAAAACCTACCAACAAAAGATACCCATTGAGGCGTGAGATATCGCAGGACCATCGGCATCGCGGCGTTTCCGTCCTCCGTACTGAACGTTCTATTATAGCCTGGTACCGAGGACCAATCGGTGGCACGAGCAACTACGCCAATTAAAGCTGATGGTACTGCGAGTATCAAGCAACCGAACATCGAGGCAATTGATAGAGTCGTTGCAACAGAAGTACTCTTAATACTTAGGATTCGTTGAAAATAACCCTAAAAAAGAAAATTGTTTAAAAAATTAATGATATTAAACTTGATGCAATATTAAATTATTACTCTACAACAAATAAATAAAACAAATAAATAAAATTAATTCTTTAGTAATTTTCTTAAAACGGCACGTTCTTTTTTATAATAGCATTATTAGATTTTAAGGTGCAGTTCGTTCTGTTTCGAATTTGTCAAATAAATAATCTGGCAGATGTTCGACTTGAATTTTATTGTCATCCATCTGAAGGATCAAATTACCTGCCAAGGTATACCACCGAACACCAACAACAGCATACCGTCCACCCATTCGCCCATATCCTCACTCTTCACATGTCCCAGCCAATCCCTCGGGGTCAGATGATGCTCAAATGATACCGCAGGATGTACCATGGAGAATGGGGCGGCTATCACTAAACCCAGCAGAATGCACAGCAGTTGCAGGGCGTCGGTGCACGCCACGGAATACAATCCGCCGAAGACTGTGTATCTGAAAGTACATTTCGTATTTCTTACCTTGCTCGTGTCTCAAGTTATGTACAAAGGATATATGTTTCCAAAGTTCTAAGAATCGCGCGAGCTATAAACCGATGGATAAAAGATACTCCTCAAAAGTTTGTTGAAGAAGGCCTAGAGAGAAAAATGGTTCCGAGTTGAGATAAAGTGTGTTCACACACAAGTTAAATGGGAACTATAATGAAAAACTACAATGTATGTTTTCAATTTCAATTCACTTGTACATACAATTCCTAAAACTTTAGAAACCGCCCTTGTATATCGAGCGTATCGAGCGTGACTGTTTCCGTTATCCTTACATGGCCGCTAAGAGTGCGGACGCACAAACACTGATGTTCGGATCAACGCCTGCGACGACGGCGAGCGAGCTTCCTAGGGCTCTTAGGACGGCGCCGCACCAAAATAGATCACCACACAGCGCCGGAAGGAAGAGCAAGCCTCCGATGCCCGCGCCGTACCGTTCTTGAAAAGGATCCAGCATCGTCACATACTCGGCCTTCCTCATCGGACGTACGAAAAGCATGGCGCCTACAATATAAATTTATTGTTGGATGCGACATTAATTTGCATGAAAATCAATGGTATAGAAGATATGAACAATTAAAGTGAGTTATTAGTTTCGATTTGTTTGCGATTTCGTTATATATACTCAAGAATTAACTCAAGGAACACACCAAGTCAAGAGAAAGTCAAATGATGATTTTTTGTTGCAAAATTTGTTACAAAAAGCTATTGATGTTAAGAATTAAAATAAAGTCATTTTGATTTTTTGTTGATTTTATGTGTTCCTTGGGAACCAGATTTATTTTTGCAATCATTAATCGCAATATTTTCTAAATAAGTATATTAAATATTTCCATGTGTGACGTACCGAAAATCAGGCTAAGGCTGTATCCGATGGGTACTTGACACCAAGCTAGACCTCTCGTAAACATGGCCTCGGCGGTTCCATTAACGAAAGCTCCTCCAACCCATGTCGCTGCACATATATATAATGAATAAAAGTAATCATAAAAGTAATCGCAAAAGTATTCGTATCCCTTCAGTAATTAACTTAAGATAATACTCTTAGGAAAATTTTTATCGATATTAAGAACAAAGGAAAGAAAACGGTTAGAAAAGAGTTAAAGGGTTGTAGAATCTCATAATATCTTAAGTTTGCTTTGAATTTTGAAGATGATCACTTCTTCACAGTCTGCTTAGACGTTATAATATAACTACTGGTTATTAATAATTTATTGTTGTTGTAAAATTTGCATTTCAGTTTTACAAGTGAATATCTATTAAATTGCTTCAATAAAACAAAATGATAACCCACTTTTTTCCTCTATATGTTACATTAAAGTTCTTCATTCTCATATATTACAACTGTCGAGATTTGTTACACCAAGATAAAATACGTCATGTCAGCGAATTTTTTTGCGTCAAGTTACACGCGTATAAATAGCGAAACAAATGCATGGTAAATTATTCCTATCTCGTTGTCCAGTTTGTACGAAGAAAGAAATGGGAAGGAAATGGGAAAGATAAACGAATCGTTGAGAGAGGGACGGAGTAGCTGGAAGAGGATGTACTTTGACATCACGTTTTTTTACAGATGCATATCTCGGTGTGGTCATTACGGTAATGGAGAATGCAAAGAGATATTCAGAACATGCAGTATAGGGGAAAAATGAGAAAATTTGACACGATTGAATGAAAGCAAAATACATAGGTAGCTTGTAAAAATAAAATGGATTAAAAGAAAACGACATAATCCATTTCACAAACACACAAAATCTCCTTTGCCTTGAAAATTGGAGCTAGATTAAAAATAGCAAAGTCAGAAATATATCCGCGAGAGAGAGAGAAGGCGAGAAGGAATTTTAAATAAGACAACTGACGCCGACGTGAAGATGCAACCTACACTTCCTTTTACGACGTCACTCCTTATACAGTACAAAGCGGTTGACGTGTGTCGATATTGGAGAAAATAAAATCGAGGCGTATACACCTTTTTACGAGATAATTTTGTAAAGTCTGACGGAAAATATAACAAGTCTAGAAAAGAGGCGTTTTAGACGCAGCAACTCATGGTAGATTATTAGTTCCATAAGTGAGTTCAATGCCTGCAGAGGCTGATATTTGTTGGCGACAATTTTTTGAAGTATATAGATTCTTAATTCTCGAAATTAGAAAAATTAATTCGCGTATTTCTATACCTTTTTTTAAACTGCTATAAAAAGATTACAACGTATTAAATGTCGAGAATTAAGAAAATGTAAGAAATAATACCATCCAATCAACAAACTCTTCGAATCGATCATGAAGGGACTCATGAATAGACGAAGGAACACAAAAGTCAACAAAAAATCAAAATGATTTTATTTTGATGCTTAAAATCAATAAACAGTCAAATTTTGTAATAAAAATCATTAGTTTGATTTTTTCTTGACTTGGCATGTTCCTTGGGAGAGCTTGCAGGCGCAATTTTTCTCTAATAATATCCACAGATTCCGATATCACATAAATTGATCCTTGACCTCATCGACTTTTCAAAGTGTTTCAAAACAGGAAATTTATATAATAGTTGATTCTAATCAGGGTCACGCATGGCACGATAAATAGACTTGGACTCAAAGTGCCCTTGTAATAAATTTTGTTTCAATTATTACGTGGACGAATTAAGGGGTCAACCCCAGCAGAACAACATGTCAGAATAAATGACATAAAATGACATTTTAAAATGACTCGTGACTGATCTACAAGTAGCTTTTAATAATCATTTTAGAACTGTCTTATAATGTCATCATGAATTTCTATTCAGCTCTCAGGTAAAGTTGAGCTTTTGGATTAAATTCTTAGATTTTTCCATGAAAAAGTTTAGTTAGGAAAATTCTACCGACACATTGCAGGTTTCGCCAAAGCGAAATTTACATTGAACGCGTAACGGTAACAAAACGGTAATGCAAAATTTATTTCTTTCCTTTTACGTGATTGAGGTATTCGAGGACAATTACCGATAAGGGTGAAGACACCGAGCAACGGGCCGAGACGTCGGTTTGCCAGCATCATGTCAGCCTGGAAGTGGCCCTGCGCGACTTGCCTCCTCTTGAACGCGGCGGCCCATACGCCAACGGCCAGCACCGCGACGTAGAACACGATCACGCCGATTACGCCTGTCACGTACACTCCCATTCTCCTCTTCGCACCGTACTCTCGTCCGCTTCCGGATGTGTAAGCTCTGCAACTGAATGATTGATAGTAAAAGTAACGTAATAGCTAGCATCGTCTACAAAGAGTCGCAAAGTACTTGTATTGTCTCAGTCATTCATGATGAGTAAAACGTCTATTTTTGTTGTTTTCTCTCTGTCTTCCTTAACGAAATTCGTTTTCCAAGTAGAATAAGTCACGGTAACGTCAAAATGACGTTAAATAGTAAATGATTGAATTATAAATAATTGAAAAGTGACTTTTAGTGATCATTTTAGAGTCATTTTGACGTTACTTTGATGCTATAATGAACTTTTTTGTTTTACTTGGGTTGACTGTAGATTCTTTTATTTCTTTTATAATAGCTTTATATGAACAATTTTATAAAGAAAGCATTCAAGATGTTTCTTGTCACTGGTTACAACATAAAGCTATATAAAGCCATAACAGCAGTGTAATGGTTAACCGGATGTACGTTATTATGTATTTGTCATATAAGATGTATGTCTATTGTAATATAATATGTATTATATTGTGAAATATCCGCATACAATTAAATATTTTATTATTGTACATCACTTTCTTTAACATTGTATGAATTTTTAATAAGTCTAATAATAAATACATTTAACAAATCTAATAACAGGATCATTACATCTGTGATCGGCAACGGAGAGACATGGAGGTATAGATACGCATGGATTAATCGGATGTAAAGCCGCTCTCTCGCGATCAATACCGCGTTAATTATTCCATCTCCTTAATTAACATTGCCGTACAAATAAGTCCGCGTAGATATGTCTCCACTCGCTAGTCAATACAAGAAGCTCCTGGCTTTTAATATTTAAAAATTGATGTCCACCATGAACTCGCGTTGGAAAGGCAATATGTTCCGAAAGAAGAAATTATTAATATTATCGGAAATATTAATTTACGAAATATATTAAATTTATTTCATAGATATTACATTGCGTTAGCAGACTGTTTTAATTGCATCAAAAGGAGTTTTAAAATCGTCAAAAAGAAGTACGATTTAACGCAGAAACGATTTAAATGCATATAAATAAGCAAATATACTCTAATTGTTTTCATATATCGCCGCTTTGATAGAAAAGCAATACGTTGAAATTAGCAACTTTAGCGTTTCTAAAATTTTGAATTAAAACGTGTACTTATATTAACTGTGTGTGTGTGTGCACAAATATAGTATAATTAAAACGTTGTTTAATTTAGGATTTTAAAGATTCTCTTCTGAGAAAAGTTGCTAATTTTAAGATGCGTTACGCACCTTATTGTTATTTTATTATTATTTTAAGATATGTTTTATACGTATATTTATATATATATATAATTGATTAAATTTATTACATTCCCAAGTAGCAGAGTAACATTGAAAGACAACATAATAGCATCTAATAGATTAAAATAGATGTTACGTCGTCCCTTGAGATTGCTTTATCTCTATTAATCTAAGTAGTGGAGCAACATCAAAATACGACATAATGACGTCTACTTTCTAAACATGCTCTAAACATGACTATATATAATATATTGTCTTTTAATGCCGCTCTGCTACTTGGGAATGCAGCAATCTATTCTTTAAGGACAAATGTTACAGAATGATTAATATAAATTCTTTTTACGAAAGAAAGATTGTATGATGCTGAGCTACTCTTTTCCTCGATATCGAGAGCTCTTTTAACCGTGCACGATAATTCCGTGACCGATGACATACAGGTTGACATTTACTATTGAGCACGTTTCGTGGGAGTCTGCGCCGAGGCAGCCCGTCGCTCTCTCGTGAAAAAGCTAATCGAGCGCGACGGCAATAGTATAACGCGGTTTAAAATTCAAGTGTGCCCCAGATATCAGACAGGATGGGTCGTGTACCCGGGCGAACGCGGTGCACCGAGTCACGTATAAAGTTCAGTCGAATTCCGTAACGGTCCTGCATTATTAACTTGCGCGAGACGGTGTTCTCTGGACCAAGAAGGGCGAGAAGCAGAAACGTGCCGCCGTTGACGAATAGAAACTCAAGTGCACGCACACATGACGGATTAGCGTGTACACGCACGCACATATACGTACAAACGCACGCGGAAACAAACCCGCTCAATGAGTAACGAGAAGGAAAGAAAGGAGCAAAAAGCGAGAGAAAGAGATAGATCGTTCACGATATTTACAGGGTGCTATCTCTAACGTAGTAATCCACGAACGAAAGTATGAAATGTCGAAAGATCGATGTCAGCCTTTATGTGAGATATCGGGAGACGTCTCTCTCCGATGCGAAATTTTTGCGCAAAATTCAGACAATATTGTCGCAAACCGTTCGAACCGAATTAAATAGGAACGCGCACGTCGGATGCTTTTACAATTCTAGTGCATATAAAAACCGTTTAGAGATTAAATTATTAAAGTTTTTTCATGACCGCATATACGGGAGAATGAGAGGTACGTTTGTTTCTCGCAGTTGGGAAACTATCGGCACGTCTCTTTTAAAACGCGCCTTTAAAGTGCGCTTTTACGTTACGCGCTTGCACGTGGACAGTTTTAGAATACAACCGCGTCAATTGATGATCTATTTAACATCCATGCTATAAAGAGACACATACCGCGGTTATATACTTAAACTTCAATAATCGATAAATATGCCTGATTGCAACATTTCCATTCCAAAATGATAATCTGACGGGGGAAATTAATTTAATAAAAAAATTTTAATGAAAAAAAAAGCAAAGGGAGATCTTGAATTCAAGGGAATATTTTTCTCAATTTAGAATTAATACTTTATGTAATAAAAATATACCGTTGTATATATATATATAATTATTCTTACGCGTTATAAATAATCTAAAATAAAAAGTTATTTGCAAATTAAGCTTCGAAGATAAAAGTGAGTTACGAAAAAGTTGTTTGTTTTTTATTTGCGGTTACGTGTATTTAATAAATTGATGTAAGTTTCAGATTTAATAGTTTGAATTGCCGAAGGTGATCGTAAAAATTTATGCGAAAAATGCCAATCAGCGCGTTCGTCTTTTTCCTGTTCTTCATATCAAAAACTTACACTTTTTAATTTATTTTCGAAAAATTGAAAGAAAACATTTCTATTATCGAGAATTGTGGTAGAAGCGTATTATCATTACATTTATGCTGCTGAACTCGTTGATACATGAAAGTGAGTAGTGCGATTGCGCTGTTCATTCAAACGGTTGAGTTATAAAAACATTTAATGCTGAGCATGAAAACTTAACAAAAATGGCTTTGGATTAAGTGTTTCGATAAGAACGATTAACGCCAGATTGAATTTTAATTTTTTTATTTAATATCCGACAAATGCAGTTATCTCGCTTTAAAAACGCGATGTCGATGGCGAGTAAATTTACTTCTTCGTGATAGGAAGTAATCTTTTGTCGATAATGTGCTCACGCCTATGATCTCATTATCTCACCGACGCAAAAATAGAAGAACAAGCTAATACATGCTTGGTCGTGATGAAGGGTAAGCAGCCTTCAAAAGGGTGAGGGAAAGAGAAGAAAAAGATGTGAGAGGCGACCGACGATAATTTTATGCAAAAGCGTCTTTCAAGGCTGAACAATCGTGGAAGAATTTTTCAACGGGATATTCCCAATTGAGAACATCACGGCCGGTTATAAAAGTCGAGGTAACGGGGTGGAAATATAAACGAAACTGAAATGAAATACGTGAACTATCATATATCGATTCTGCCACGATAGATGTTTAAAAATAGCGAACAAAAAATTATTATTGTTTATATTAAGTGTAGAAATTCGATTTGCTGTTATATTAGAGTTCGAAAAATTTGTAATAATTTACTCAATTACAGATAATTTTTCAACAAAATTAAAACATCACTTAAAATCAGCGTAAAAAGGACCAAATTCTAAGTCATATATTTTTAATTGGAAAAATGGTTTCGGAGAAATGTTTAGTTTTTTAAAGTTTTTTAAAGCATTTTAAAGTTTAAAATCTCGAATGAGTTTTCAAATATTTCAAAACTCATTTTTCTCGAGATCTTTTTCGGAGAAATTTCTTTACGAGGAAATGATATTATTGTACTGAGAGAATTATTCGCCATTAAATTCAAATTCTTCTGTCACAATTAAAAGAATTTTCCAATTAGCCTTAAAATTTACAAGAATTGGTTATATTGGAATTAATATAGGTATGAACTTAATAGTGGATAATTTTCTAACATAATAATACGTCACAAAGATGTGACTTTGAATCTTTTTTAACGCTGACTATAATTTTGTTAAGTAGACAATTATTAATTATAGATTATTAATTATTAGTTATAGATAATCTCTCTGTTCTTTTCTCTTTTTAATAATTTCCTGTTAATTTCTAATAGAACTTTTATGACTGATTTACTACTAAAGATTTATTATACACACACATAAAACGACATTGCTTTTTAAAGCGTTAAGATGCGCGAACTATGATAAATAATATACCATGTCATAAGTGTAGCTTGTCTTTAAATATTCACCATCGTCTTCAAGTATTATTTCAGCTTTAATATATCCGTCAGAGCAAAATATTTCGGTATTCAAATGACAGCTGCGGTTTCATCTCTCAAATAATACAAGAAACATAAATATCTTTAATTATGTTATTTCGATTTAATGAAAGTAGAGACGATGATTGAAAATTCGATCAAATTTTTACAATCACCTAATTTTATCGTACTTGTTAACAATTGACAAGGCATCATATACCTTTCAAATATACATTGATAGCTTCAAGTTTCAAATTAATGTTAAATTCCTCTCTTTAGCTTTCGAAATTAGACATACAAAATTTATTTAAGCTCATTTTCATGGAACGCTAATGGCGTTAATTGTTATTCGACAAATGCAAAAACATTGAATACAAAAGCATGTAACGTAATGCGATGGCATAATATGATCATTGAACTAAACAAAAATTCAATGTAAAACTGCTGTTGACAATATGTGCGTTATAAAATTAGAAGCGAAGTTTTAGCGAAAATAAAAAAAGAAGCTACGTTAGAAACAAGTACGTTATACCAGGTTCAAGAGATAGATCGCTCGTAAATCGCTAGCAATATTCCGTCAAGCTTCGTAAAAACTAGTGAGAACCAGAGAGAAACAATGATTCGTCTAAGCCGAAGTGCACTTGGCTCGCTCTCGACGCGAGTAAAATCAGCGCACACGGTTTATCTTTGAACACGAAAACCGGGCCGTTCGTTGCCAACTTTCCGTGCTAGTCAACGACTTACCATCGCAAACGCCAAGTAGCCGCGAATCGATCCGTGCTTTATTCTTCGATTCTATTCTCCGAGATAAACGTAAAAGAGGAAGACATCTAATTGCAGTTTTATTTCTATTTCAAATCTTTATTTCAAACGATCTCTCTGAATAATACAATGTGCAATAACGTGAGTGATAGCGTCGAACTTTCTTCATAATGGTATGTGTTGTATTCCTGCAGATTTAACAGTAGTGATAGTTTAGAAAACATTCCCCTGATCTTTGAAACTTTTAGAGCAAATGTCTCTCATTCCGAAGAGTGAAATCTTACTCTCAAAGATTGAAAAGTGAGCTACTCTTTTTCAAGACTGACTCAATTTTCACTCTTTAGAGTAAGATTCCGTTCCAAAGAATTCAGGGAGTAAGAACAATATAATGGACAAAGTGTCAGATTAAAGAATTCATTCCTTTTATTTTTAATGCAATGATCATATAAAGAGAAAGCGAATGAATTGGCTTCTTGAGTTTGTATAACTATTTGAAACCGTCTACGCCCAATTTTAAGTAAATGGAGAATTACGATAAAAAGGAGTTGTTAACATTGATAGCTCGAAAATCATTGGAAAAGATATAAAAAAGCACGTGTTTTTAGTTTGCTTACAATATTACTAATTTAATTAACATTTTTATTTGAAACGTTATTACCATTATCCATATCTTTCGTAGGAAGAGATATATAAAGCCTATATTCTTTTTACATACTTCAGAATTGAACTTCTTGCATGGTTCATCTTTCTTTTTTTTCTTTTCACATTGACTAATGTTCAGATTTCCACCCAAATGTCATCCAGATATCATTTTATCCTTGCTGTTCACCGAATATTAAGGATCGAATGATACCAGGAAGACATTTAAGTGGAAATCTGAACATATAGCCTTGGAGAGAAAAGGATAAAAGCTGAACAGTGTACGGTTCACAATCTTGTCCCATATGTGTAGGATCCAAAATCGGATTCTCAGGAATTGTACAGGTGTACGTGCCTGATTGAAGTTTAGGCGTAGCATCGGGCAGGGTAAAGAGTGGAGCAAACGAGAGAAGGAGAAAAAGAGAGAAAGACAGAAAGAGAGGGGAGTGAAAATTCGGAGTCGTATTACTTACCACCGGCTACCCCTGCAAAATCACGTAGCGCATCCCTTTCACGCGGACGTACCCATCCCACCGTGTGTGCCTCGATTTCCTTTTCGCCGCGACGAAAAGCTCTCGCCGAGGGAGGAAATCGGCTCCTCTTGCGGCACGCGGATGCAGCCTCGCACACTCCGTCCGGGCGTTAGCCGTGCGACAGAGAGAGCCCAGGCAATACGACTGAATCTCTTCTACGAATTCAGCATCCCGCACGGTTAACACGCTGGACCGCCACCACCTTGCTGGGGGTAGCGCGCGCGTCACGGACAAGGACGGAGCGCCGGTCGCGCGCGCGCGCAAGATACGAATGTATAGGGTGCAACCGGAAAATGGGTGATCCCGCGATGAGAGGACACGTTGGAAATATGGAAAACTTCTTTCGCTTCTCATGATGTCTGAAGAAGCGATTAACCTTCTTTAAGCAAATATTGAAAATTGAAAATCCAAGACATTTTATCGATCGACTTCAACATGTAGGATACATGGACCAAATTATTTGGATGGACAAAATTTTTGACAGATTTCATGGAAAAATTAATTTAACATCGAGTATCAAAGAAACGATAACACGAATATAATGGACCCTAAAATTTTCATCTATTTCAGCTTATGGAAGTGATCGAAGATAATAATGATAATTCTCACACACCGTGTATATGAATAAAGAGCGAGCGAGCGAAAGAGAGGAAGAACTGATCCAACTAGGAGCTGTAATAGAGGGGAAGAGACGGATAAGAGAGAAATATAAGCTCGTAGTAGAGTAGGAGAGAGATCTATGTAAGGAGAGAAGCGATATAAGGACGAGAGGCGATGGAGGAAAAATTGGTAAAAGTAGAGAAAAACAGTCACGTGGAACGGGTCAATGTTTCAATGTGATAAACGATACAGTGTCAATGCTACGAGGCCGCAGAGTATCATAGAGTCGAGCAGCGATTGGATGGATTTTAGAGACGCTTGAAAAAGAAATTACATCAGTAGGCGAGGATAGGAAAAGATATATTCGAACGCGAGCGATGAATCTAAGGATATCTACTTAGAACGTATAGGATGTGTTGAGCTTACGGCAGACAGAGTCTTCAAGATATTCAATCGAGCGAGAATATTAATAGAAGACACGAAGAAATGTGGGTTAGAGTAAAAGGAAGTAGCTCTCAGAAAGGAGGATTGTAAGGATTGCAGATTAGGAGGAGGAAGAGACGTGGATGAATCGATAGTCTTAAATATATAGAGAGCTAAATAAATTTAAATACAAAGAAATTTATTTTAAAAACCCTAAAGTACGTAAGATCCTTCCTACACATAGTTATTATTATTACGTCAGATATTATTACGTCACAGAAAGAAAGAGAATTAAAGCAAACGTAAAAAGGTATAAAAAGAATGGCGAGTACGGCGAATGGAAGTAATCGAGAATTAAAATATAATCTCACATCAGAGACAATTCACGTGAGAGGAAAACAAATAAAATACAAAAATACATAAAAAGAATAGAAAGAGAGAAAGGCAGAGAGGAGCGGCGCGAGATGAAAACAGTAAGAGAGAGTGAGGAAGAGAGAGTGAGAAAGAGTGGGTAAGAGACATGTTCATGTGCGGGGGACAGACCCCGTATTGATCTGTTCGCGCAAACTCCTGGTCCTTAGGCTCCCTCTGCGACCGACCCTCGCCCCCGCTTGTCGCCACCCTCGTCCTGTTTCATTCCTAGTTTCCGAATGCATGGTCCAGAGTCCTCTGGAGGTTCAACTATGATCCCGTTGTCTTCGCCGCTTATTTGAAATCCCAATTGACACAGAACTTCCTCGCTGACTCGCATGATTCCGAAAGCATATCGCAAAGTCTTCTGAAAATCATCATTCCTTCAGCAACTACTCCAATAGTCACCATCTCGAGAAATATATTAATTCTATGCTAATTATCATTTCCTTTTCCTCGTGTAACTATTTAGCTTCCGGATTGTTACATACTGACTGACCTTTCCAAGGTTTTCGTTACAATCTTGATCAATTTCTCTCGGTTTTCAGAACGAGAAATAAACGTAGGCAACGATAGCGATTTTACGTCAGTAACGCAATTATGCAGACGCTGAAGGAAGTCATGTTTAAAGTCATATTAAAATCAGACGTTTCATCTAACTAGTTAATTAAATCGTATCTGCTATGCACTAATTTTCAATTGCCTATAACGATAAAATTAATTCCTACTTCATGCGAAGCTTCTTCGGTAATATCTGATCGTGCTTAAATGCGCTCTTGCAAAGCTAATTGATGTAATTACCAGGCCACCTTGAAGACGCACCATGACCCTGCTCCTCGGGTCACAGCTTGATAAGGGGTTGTCTCTATAGGGTGCGACTGGTGCGTTTGTCGCGGCGTCAACGTCGATATATCAACTTCTACGTGCTTTCATCAATAATGTAGCTAAAACTTTCTTGGTCTTAGCTGAAATTCAATTTGCAAAAAACAGGTAGATTGAAAAATATCGACAGAAAATATTTCTGAACTTGTGCAAACGTGCGAAGGATATTTTGAATCTACTCATATTCGTTGACGAGTTAAATTAATCTCTCCAATCTTTCAAAAATTAAAAATTTATAAATTAGAAGTCTACGAAACGACGTTAAATTTCTTTTAACTCGTCCCATCTTTCACTGGGAACGGGAGGTAATTACGTAGATAACGATAGCGGTTTTATGTCAACGACGAACGCGTTAACGATGTTGCGGTGGCGCGTGATCGACGAATGGGGAACAATATCGTTTTCGTGCGTTGAACAAGCTGTATCGTTTTCGACCGTAAGCGGTCGACGTTTAATTAAATGTCGGAGGGCGTCGAACGGCATCCTGACGGGACAGGTATTTGGTCAGACGAAGGAAAGGGAAAGACACGAAAAAGGAAAAAGAAGAAAACGGTGACAGGAAGGGTTGGATAAATGTTGCAACGATCAGTGTAAACGCAAACAATTACGAGAAAGAATGAGAAGTGCTGAAAGAGGTTTTCAGAGACAACAAATGAGATTTTTTTTAAACTCGCAACCCTTAAACATTCTCTCAATCCTAATTAAAAAAAGAATCGCGTAAAGAGATCAGTCGCGTGATTGTGGAAATACTCTCTCCCGAATTATAAAAGAATATATAATTCCAATGTATTCTTGTATTCAAGTCTCACGATCTCTTATGACGGATGATCAAAAGGTGTTACAACATAAGCGATAATGATTGCATTCAGAAGACAAAGCCGCTCAATGATTCTTTAATATAATTGGTTCTTGCTTTTAGTTCTTTGTTGGATCTAAAGCTACAAACTAATCGTAATAAAAAAGTGCTCGCTGATCGACTTTGTCTTCTGAATATAGTTAATCGTACAATGATTACATCGTTTGCTAAATATAAGCGTCAATGATATAAACGATAGAAACTTAGTTATTATCTATTTATTAAAGCATAAAGACTTATTTGTAAAGTATTGTAAAAAATTAGGTTACTAGGTTACAATTTTTTTTTAATTTGTCAATTTGTAGTAAACTTGTAACTATTATAATATACAAACAGTTTATTTTATTATTATTATATACATATAGTATGATATATATACATGTATATAGATATATGTATATGTATATATACTACATACAGTTATGTATATCTAACATAAAAATAATACTTTCATATATGTAGAAAATGAAAACAATATTCTGAAGGAATTACAATAATAGGTCGAACTTATATAGAATTAGATTATAATATAAAACTTTTTATTAATTATTTTGTATTATTAAACTTATATACTAAGAAATATATAAGATAATAAGTTTAATATATATATAAAATGAAAATAGTGCGCGCATTTTGCATTTAAAATAAAAACAATGATCATGAAATAACCCATGGGCGTACGCAAGGAGGTGGGAAGGAGGAGCACTTATCCCTCTACATTCTGACGAGAAGAAACAGTTTTGAAAATCATTTTTACAATAAAAAGTTCTACACTCATTGCTCAATTGCTTCGTCACTCACGCATTATTCATAAGGAAGTTCTCAGAAGATCCTCGAAATAAATATTTCAATAATAATAGTTTTGTGTGAATAAATTGCTGCCCCTCTCTCGATTAAAATTTTGAGTACGCCCATACAGAAGTAATGTATAAGACAGATATAAACAGATTTTTAGAAATCTGTGAATGTAAATAGTTCTATTCTAAAAAACATTATAGTTTTTAATTCTAATTTTTGCATCAGAATACCTTCCCGATATTTAAAATAAAGGTATATATATCTTCAAAGCAAGAATAGAAACGCGTTCTTATCTTCAGTCTTTCAAAAGATATTTCACTTTTCTAATTTTTTTGCGAACATTGTATCTAGACTTTTTTATTTTATTGTTTTATCTAGAATAATTACTGTTACTTAATTATTTAGTAATTAAGGAGCAGTTATTCTATCCTCGGATAAACTATATGGTAATTTACCTACTGGATAAACAAAAGAGTAAAAAAGTAAGAGCATACGAGAGTAAGAGGATAAGATAGTGAGCCGAAAGATGGAACAACCTAGCCTAAGAAATGCTATATTCATTTACAATTGTCCAACCTTTCAATTATTTTCTGTCCTTTCAGAAATCTTTCTTGCAATTTTTAATGCGAAATTATTCCTTCGATTTTGGTGGAAAATAAACAGATCTGATCAGCATCGTTGTCACTGACGGCACCTGCCTCTTGTCATGTAAAGTTCTATACTCGGGATTGACGGAGGAATATTCTGTGGCAACCTTTCGCGCTGTTAAAGTCAACATACTCATCAAATCCATTGTTGTTCCATATTCATCTAAGATGTCGCATAAACACTGTATATACCATGTTCCTTCAAAGGGATTCCTCCAGGTATAAAAACCTTGAAATAACAGAGAATTACATTAAACATATTTATTTATATTAATTTATTTATATTATTGATTTATCAATAATATCCCCTCTTTTGTTATATTATTTTTAATAACTCTTTTTAGCTATACTAAAAGATTATTTATTTTCCAGAAAAACTGATCAGATATCACAAATCCAGACTTATCTAATAGATTGAATTACCATAAAAGAATAATAATAAATTTTATGTCTTAAGTAAATGCCAAAATCGATATAATACAAATCATTTTTTTAAATACAGCGGAACTTCACTATATTTGATTTTAAATCATGTAAAACGCTCAATAGGTTTAAAAAATGATTTACACCACTTTTTATTCCTTCATATGTATATATAATGTGATTAAAATAATTCATTTCATAGTTAGTTATTAAGAATGTGCTAAGATTTTTATATCTAATTGAATTTATTGTACATATTATGAGTTTTTTGTATATCGCGTTTAAAATCTTGAAAAGAAATAATCCAATTTTTATAATATTTTGTTAAAAAAAAAAATTAGCTGCGTATTAACCCTTAGTCCTTTTCAGTTCAATTGTAATATACTTTTATCAAATAATGGCATTAAAAAATAAGAATTGTAATAGTTTCTTTAATACAGGAAATATTAAAGTAATTAATTGATAGATATTTACCTTCAATTGAGCTGTGAGCTAACAGAAAATCCGCGTGAGTCGGAATAGAATAAGTAGGACCGGAATCAGTTTCCGTTCCTCTTAAAGAGCGAGTGCCTACCAGTTGAACACCGTCATCGGATTCATCGCCTCTACAAGCCTAAACAAAAAGTTATATAGACGAGCTAGACAAGCAGGACAAAATGAAAACAAAGCGGTAACATATCGGAATACGTCGATAATTTAAAAATAGAACAAGACTCGAAAACATTAGTTTTAGTTGGTTTACTTGGATAAAGAACAGCTTAGGTTTGCCCGCAAGCGTCAAACATTTGTTGGCAACAAAAGGCTTCCAAAGCTCGTTGGATTCATACATAACATCGTGCGCGCTTATTATGTCCTTCTTCAGGCCATGGGTTAATGTAATGACACAGAGGCAGTCATTATCCGTATGGTCGAGCTGACTCACTGTTACATGTAAGTACAATTGCGCGAACATTGAATTGAATAAATACACATACATAGAAAGAATAGTTTTACTAAAGTATCTAAAAATTTAACTAAATACGAATGTGACAATAATTTTATTAGATTATCAAAATAATTATGTAAAAAATACGCTTAAGTGTTGATGACAATGTTGTAAAAGTCCTACGTAATTGAGTTGGTGAATGCAGAAATGAGAAGAGCCATCAAATTTTTCAGTATTAATTATTTCAAAAACTATTTAAATTTAATATTAAAAAGTTTTTAATACAGAAATATTATTTCGAAAACTATTTAAATTTAATATTAAAAAGCTTTTAATACAAACTCAAATGAATTAATCTATAAATATGTATATAAAACCTATATGAGTCAACACTGTATAAACAGGTGCAAATTATAATTTATTTTAAATATAAATAGATACATAAACAATGACGTCGCTTGACATCATCGAGTATAAATGTTATATCCAATTGTATTATGGCTTACTTTTTATTAAATATAACTTTATTAATTGCGTTTTCCTCTCGGCGTCTAACTTACATCATTAAGACAATTTAAGATTGTAGAATTGTGAAAAGTGAGATGAGATCTCCTTTGATATTTTTACATATGGACCGCATATTATGAATACAACCGAACTTTTTACTGGACATTATAATTTAACTGAATTTTCCGATAATTTATGTAAGATTGTTTGTTGTTTTACATTGAAAATGACCCGATCGGTGTCGAAACGTTTGTATATATACGATTATTAAATATCTCACAGTATAATTGGCTCGCGTTGCCCTTCTTTTATTTATTGATTTATTCTAATTGAGCCACGTTAACAATTATTCCAAACAAAATTATTTTCAAAAATTTATATCTATTTAACTAATTTTTAAAATACTTTAACAAAACTGTTAATTCATGTTACGCGATGCTAGAGTTTTGCGCTAAGTAAAGTACACAGTCAAGACTTGAAAAAAGACGAATATAAAATAAATTGATAAATATTTTTACCTCTCGTTAGCACGTCTTGTATTTTGGAGAACGTAAAGTCATCGTGAAGTTCAACGTCAAATCCGAGGTTTCCAAAAGTTTTTTGCAGTCTTGCTGCATCCTTTGCAGAACCCTCTCGTTTCTCTAGTAGTGATATAGAGAAATCTTCGTGATTGAAAATTATGCATTTACCACGATTTTTGTGATTCATGTTATAACATGCTGCATCCTTTTCAACTGGCATTAATGCTGTAAGTTTTGGAGTGGTGTCTGGCTTTTTAGCGATGCTGAAAAAAAAAATTAAACGGAAAAAAAGTATAATTAAATGCTAACGATGTCTAAATTTTAATATAAGATCTAATCCATGGTGAAAAAAATATATTTTGATAAATGAAACGCAACTGGAAATATTTGTGGTGATCGGAAAACGATTGTAATATCAGTGAAATTAAACGTACAGCTGTGAGTATTTAACGTTTTTTAATAATAACTTTAAAGAAATGAATATTTATGTATATTCATACGTTTAACTGAGAGTTTATTCAATTCCAAATTAATATTATTTTAATGGTAATATTTTTATTAAGTTTACGCTTTATTTAATTACTTTTCGATTTAATATTATCACAAAAATTTATCGAATTGTTTAGTTTCAGAATTATGATGTCTCTCTCTATAAAGTTAATAAGACCTTTCTTTATCATTCATTTCTTTATATAACGTACGTGCCGACAGCGTCGATTGTATCTAGTTTCTTCATCTCGTTGGATTGTTCATCTTCTCGCTCATTGTTCGTTGTTCTTATTGGATGGTCATCTCGGGATGTTCCCGGCATACATAAATTATCCGTACAATGAAAATCTGATAGTATCTAAGAAAACAAACGGTTTACATTACAAAAGATTTATATCCTGCAATTTATATAATTTTATCATATTAATTATAAAATAAATTTAAAATATCTTTGGTTGAAAAAAATATCTTTTGGTTGAGAAAAATTAATTCCAATTTCGCGTTCGAAATGTAATAAAAATAATTTAAATGTACTATAATATGCATTCGGAAATTTTTTTTTATATAACTATATAATTCTTCTTTCTATATATTTTTTATAACAGTATAATTCTTTTATCGTATATTTATTAGAAATAAACAATTAGACAAGTTATTATTTAATTTGTTACTCAGATAAAATGTATCCTTGATAAATAGTTTGGTATTATATATTATTCTGATTGTTATTTGTACAAATACTTTTTATTTGGAAAAATAGTTATCATGTAACGAGAACATTATTCAAATTATAATAAGATTGAAAGACCGCTAATGTTAAACATAATGCTTTAAATTAAGAAGCGCCATAACGGTCAGAACGTTAAGATGTTGAACTATTGTAAATTCATTTAAATGAATTAATTTCAGAAATGATAATTGCGTGCCGATATGGTTGTCGGACTTTCAACGCAATCAAATCTGAAAATATTAATAATCCCCCCAAATTTCCCAACTAAGTTAAATTTCCCAACTAAGTAAATTTCCCAACTAGTAGCCATATCGGCACGCAATTATCATTTCTGAAATTAATTCATTTAAATGAATTTACAATAGTTCAACATCTTAACGTTCTGACCGTTATGGCGCTTCTTAATTTAAAGCATTATTCAAATTATTATCTAAATAAAAAATGATTTAAATTTAATCAAATACTACTATACGCTCTGTGTGTACTTAGCCCTGATAAAAACACTAGTCTTAATTTGAGACGCTTACGTATAATTTGAATTCAGTCAGTACGAGAGCCTTGTAACCACAGGTCTACATACACAGTAATCTGTTGAAGATACAGATTTGCTCCGGCGTCGGACAGTCGAAGATTCAATAACCTCTAAGTACCTTTAAAAGCCGATAGAATCAATCACCGAACTGGATCTCTCCCTGTTAGGAGGTGAGTATGTGATACTCACGGGAGGAGTAGATGATGTATTTCCTATGTTGTTATTCATCTCCATCTGAAAATTAGTTTAAAATTAATTTTAATTAATTTATTAATGAATTATAAAATTAATTTAGTAAAATATTACTAATATTTCAATTATTATACTAATTTAATATTAATAAAATTAATGTATTGATTTAATTTATTTATTAAAAAATTCCTGTACCGTACGGTAAACGTGCTAAATAAACACTAATATAACAGACGATTTTCAAAATAAAATCCAAACACAATGAGAAAAAAGAAGAAAAACGAAGAGAAAAAAAAGATTATATGCAATATCAAATACACACAAATATTATCAAAAATGTACAATTTGAACAAAACATTTGTAAAATGATGGAGGGAACTCTGCTGAAATCCTTTGCTCAAAACTCTTTATTGCTTGACTACTTACATGCTTGCGATTATAACAAGTAGATGGAAAAAATTGCGAAATACGAATTGAAATGAGTCATATGAGAAAATGGAATACAGCTAATAAATTGAGAGAACCAAACATAAAATGAAAAACCACTTCCGATTAAACTGTTCATTTTTTTTCCTAGTATTTTTTTTCTGAAACACACCTCATCCTTTTTCATCTCAATTTTTTTTATTTTATTGGAGGATCGTATCGAGATTCTATTTACTTCATCAAAATACGCATGTATGCTGTTACGGGTCATACAGCCTTTCTGATATACTTTCTTCAACAAGTTACAGCATTTATCTCGACTTTTTCCTAATTTAATTAGGAACTTGAGAATGATGCATTGCTCCTTTTTTTCTATGATTCTGGTGTTCATTGTAAACACGTACTCACTTTAACAATCAAACGATCGTAACTTAAGTGTGACTTAAAAATGAAAAATGAATTATGTTATGTATAACGATTATTGTATAGTAAATTAAATTATGTATTACAGATCTATATAAAAATTTACGACCGAACACTGAATTCTCCCCAGATTGGTTTGGCTGTTTAGTATTCAAAACTGTAACGTAGTTTAATGACAGCACAAAGAATACTAAAATATGTATAAGGAGAGAAGGAAAAGGATTTTCCACGTTTTCCTTGTCATGGAAAATGGTAGGGTCAGGGTTAGCCAATCAGCGCTTCTACCCAGCAGGTAATCCTTCGAAGAAGGCTCTTCACACTAAAGAATCTGCTATTTCGTCTAATTTTAGCTCGGTTTCCGTTCATCTTCTGCTATCCCACATGTAGTCTAGTCGGCATTTAGGGCACCCGCAGATAAAATTACATAACAGTAAGCGTAAGGCGAAAACTTAAACCGATGAGCTAATCAAGATACTGCTTTAGATCTACGTAATCTGGTAAACTTATCCATAAGGCAAATTTCAACCGGGTGAAACTTGTCTTAGGGGCTGCGCAGAATAAAAGGAACAGGGAACAAAGAATAGAGAATAAGAATTTCAATCTATCAGAAACTGTAAGTTTGTTCGCGTCGCAAGCTCCAATATGCTCTAACATGCTACTATCATAGCTCCTACTCACTCTATCAAGCGCGTTGGAGTGAGTAAGAGCATAGTTCTATGGTAGGAGCATTTTGGAACATGTTGGAGCATGCGACGCGAACAAACCTTGTATATTCCACAATACACGATAGCTTGAAATTCTTATTCTCTGTTCCCTGTTCCTTTTATTTTGCGCAGCCCCTTACACATAAGTTTACTGCTATTTCTATTTCCATTATGCGGGGTCTACAATAGAAGTCGTAAAAATTGATCAATTACAGTCGAATATGAGAAGAATAATTAACTGTCAATTTTCTACGACTTAAGACCCTACGACCGCTACGACTTCTATTGTAAACCCCGTATTAGATTACGTAGATCTAAATATCCAATATCCTAATTAACTCCCTTGATAGCAAGCTACGTCATTTTGTTGTCCTTTTATCGTTATTTTAACGCCTTAAGTTTACGCCTTACATTACGGAATTTTATCTGCAGTAGTCCTTATTCATTGTCTCTTTCCAAATTCTAGAATCGAAAAGAGATGAGAAACAAGTTGAACCTCGGTTAAGAGTTAACCGTGAATTGTGGAACTGGGCCTTAGACTGACTGATTGATAGGCATTTTAACTTTATAATCAATGTAATGTAATAGATAAAGCTTGTATTGTAATTATATATATATCGGTCTTTTAATTTCTCGTTGTCTTTATACTGTCTTTATCTTTTTGCATGTATATGTATAACATTTTGAATTAATTATAATTCTTTTTATTTTCATTATTATTATTATTATTATTTTCATTTTTACGAAAAAAACAATTTTTATAAAAATATATAAAAAATTATGTAAATGAAAAACAAAAATAGAAACCTCTATTTATTTTTAAAACCGCGTTAGATATTTCGAGGATCTTTATTGCTTTACATGAAACTATCTAATTTCATATAAATAAATTCTATTATTTTTTGCTTATAAAAATATTTATTTAAATCTAAAATTGATACTATTTTAGAGATCAATAAATATATTTATTATTTTATTGTTGGTTTTAACAACGATATTGCAATTGTATATTATACTGAATTTATTAATAATAGTATACCTAGAAAATATTAACTGAGAGCATCGCATGCTTGTTTTATTAGAAGGAAATTTTATATCGACAGCTATTAATATTAATATTGATTAAATCACACACGTTCACAAAATCTCTCTTATTTATCTATATTATCAGAACAATTATCTAAATAAAGCAGTGATCAATGATGAAATCAGTATAACGGAAGCTATCGATACAGCAAAGGCCACAAGTATCGCAGTATATTTGTGCTACTAAGTTAGTCATCCTTTTCTAACAGATTAGAGATTAAAAATTTCTCCAAGTGATAGTGAAACAAGCGACCGTTATCAATGATTCAGATCATTGATCACAAGTATTGATACTTATATTCTATGAATTTAAATTTATATAGAGTGATTCACTTCTTTTGTCATCTTTTAATGGTGATTTTTTAAAAAATCATTATGAATTTTCTTTGTACAAGAACATTAAAAGGGAGTCTATTAATAAATTTGATTTAGCATAATTGTTTTGAAACATAACGCAGAAGAAAAGAAGACGCGAAAAAGGGAAACGTAGGCCTTTGTGTTTTAAATGAATAAAATTTAAAAGTTTGTAGAAAAAAACAAGTTCTTTTGTAGTAGAAATTGTTAGTAGATATACAAAAACAATTTTTTATGCATTGTATTACATTAATTTTCAATCGTAATAAACATATGAAGCTCAGTATACCGTAAAGGCTAATAGATATATCACAAAATTGTTTCTTCAACTGTTTATTTTAAATAATTAATATTGAAAAGAAATATTTTACAAAATATATATATTTGTTAATAGAAATATTTTCTTTTGATTAAGGATTTTGAATTATTTAATATAATTGTATTGAAAATTTAGCGTAATTTGAAGTAACAATTTAAATATTACCTGTTAGCTATGTATATTTTCGATTATTTCAAAATTGATATATCTGATAGTAAAATGCTACATATTAATGTAAAATTATTTCGATCAAAGTAAATTTTAATTTTACACAAGCTTACAATTAATAGTATGAGAGAGTATATAAAAAGTAATTTTTTCAATTTTGCAGAACTCTGTTTTCCTCACGCACAGTTTTCAGCGCTTTAGATTAAGGATATACGAATGTACGATAGATTTCTACTTTTCCACAACCAGAGCTTCTATTCTCGAAAAGAAATTACAAAATACTAAGAAAATACTATAGTATATATTATGTCTACTATAGTTTTTCGTATATGATTTTTTCAAAGAATAGAGGCCCCGGCTGTACAAGAGCAGAAAATCTATTTCCTTTAGGCCCGGTTATACCAATGTTATTTTAATTTTAAGTGAGATTTAAAACTCTCTTTGTTCCTGTTTCTTTTCAGCTTTAAAACGAGACAGAGGATTTTAAATCTCGCTTAAAGTCACAGTAACGTTGGTGCTTAGTCGGGCCTTAGTTCCTTTGTGTCGTATAATTCCTTTGCCCGTATAATTTTTACCTGCTGCACCTCAGCTTCAGACTCAGCTTCGTCAATTGTCGAGGGTTCCATGGTCGTAAGAGAGATTTCTAAGATACCTCAAAATCACTGAGCAGCTGTAGATCCTTATATGCGTCGTCGAAAGTTTTGCGAAGAGGTACGTCCGACGAGAAACGACTGTGAAAAGGGTCAATCTCGACTGATAAACTTCAGATACCATTCGTATATAATTATCGAACTCCTACCAGACGGCCGACTTATCGGACCTTATCACGTTTGATTGTTATCGCGTTTGCTATTCGTCGCGAGCGGCTAATAGAAACGTGATGTTTATTCGTGAAACCGCAGGAACCTTGTCACGTCGCAGGATGTTCGTGGTTGCGAAGCGCAGTAATCGGGAACCTTGGAAAGGTCGCTATCGTAAACAGTACACAGTTGGACAATTTGTATTAAATTTATCGCATTGTCCTAAATGATCCACTCAAATTTTTGTGTTAATTTAACGAAAGATGAATATGCATGTTAGAAAGTAAAACAAATATTATGTAAAAAAATATTTTTATATTATCTGGTCACTCATAAAAATTGTGTTACTTTGACACTACGAAATATGGAATATCAATTTAATACAAAATTTGTAAATAACATAATATTTAACATAATATGATTATTATGTTAAATATTATTTAGTTGATATAATCACATTTTATGTTAAATTAATATTCGAATATGTTAAAAATTCAATATAAAATTTTTAAAAATTTGAGTTGATCGTTTCTAACAATTAATACAAAATGTTATTGTTTACTATGTAGGATTGTTATATACAGTCATTATTTAACTTTAGTTGTGTGCTCCATAAAATGCACCTGATGTATCATTTTATCCATATCGTTTACCGAATACTCAATAAGAATAAAATGCTCTTTATGGAACGCAGTCTTTATTTATACTTCATCTTTTTTGTCAACATTTTACAATATAGATATCTATTTTATATACTTACAAAAATTGTACAATTTCAGTATGTTTCTTTATTTTTGAGAACTTTTGTAAAAAAAATATTTTTTTTAAGAGATTAAAATATTTTGATTATTTAAAAAATTCCTACCCTTACAATTCAATTAAATCGCTTTTATGATGAAATTTAGCTGATTCTCTGTTCTACGTGTATAAAGTATTGTCCCTAATTAATTCAATTTTTCTTTTCAATAGAAAAAAAAATTATAATGCTTATATTATTAATAAATAATTATAAATGCTTCAAAGCAGCGTGAGGTGAATCGCACCCAAAATCATTCCTAAGCAATAAATCGTTGATTCTGTTAAGTCATCTTTACGCGCTGCCTTTCAGAAAGTCCCGCGACCGCGTGTGTCTAAAAACCGAACACAATTGGTTGCCGACCATGCCCAACATGAATCGTGGCATATCAAGGGTGTACTCCGAACCGAGTTAGTTTAGCTTATTTTTTTTCCTAGATGTTGGCAGCTCCGTAACTAAACCGAAAAGTGTTCCGAACCCGACGGTCGTCAATATAACATATGTTCATACATATGAATTTTTTCCCGAGTTGCAGCTTATGAGCTTGCTTTTATTTTCTTTTTGTAATTATTATATAATTTGCAAAATGAATTTAAATAAAGCGATAATATTCGAGACAGTTTTCACAAGTTCTAGTTCAAATGAGAGTGACGATGAAGATATAAAACTATTTCTTGATGAAAGCTTTCATGTCTCTATTATATAATAATGAAAGCTTTCATCAAGAAATAGTTTTATATCTTCATCGTCACTCTCACTTGAACTAGAACTTGTGAAAACTGTCTCGAATATTATCGCTTTATTTAAATTCATTTTGCAAATTATATAATAATTACAAAAAGAAAATAAAAGCAAGCTCATAAGCTGCAACTCGGGAAAAAATTCGTATGTATGAACATATGTTATATTGACGACCGTCAGGTTCGGAACACTTTTCGGTTTAGTTACGGAGCTGCCATCTAGGAAAAAAAATAAGCTAAACTAACTCGGTTCGGAATCACCCCAAATCGTGTTTGTGCAGAACTACTAACAGCTATCTATTTTGTAGTATTGATGCAATTGTTTTTTTTTTTGGAATTGTTTCCAACGGTAAATCAATGATAGATTGTGAGTTGCGCTGGATTGCGTCTTTAATCAGTTCTATCCTGTTATTATGTATTTTTTGTTGATTAGTCTCTCCAATTTTTGAAAGATTTTGAGAGTGTCTCCCCCCCCCTCCTTTAGAATACTCTAATACAAAACAGAGTCTCGTCGTAGTTATAAATGTATAATGTATTCTAGCTGGGTACGTTTTTTCTGACGTCTTCTACGTTTTAGCAACCTGAGTTTTCGGTTTTCTCTCTTTATAGAAAGGTGACAAGCAAGAAACAAGCCGTGTTTTAGTATAAAATTGCGGTCTCTTAACCGTGACAAAGTCCGAAATAGAACTGCGACCAACTACGATCTCATTTCCATTGTTTTACTCCCTGGTAGCCAGATTCTGATATATCCGTGCATTGTGCAATGTGCATCCAGCCGTGCTGCTGTCAGTGGTGTCAGATTCTGGCTTGCGCTAACGGGTGGTGGGGGAAGAGTGGGGGTAGTTTCCGATAGTTGTAGCTATAAAGTTTGCGCGTCGCATACTCCAACACGTCCCAATACGCTCCTACCATAGCTCCTACTCACTCCAACCCGTTTGATAGAGTGAGTAGGAGCTATGGTGGAGCATGTTGGAGCATGTTGGATCTTGCGACGCGACAAACCTATAGCTGTAGCTATCGGCAACTACCCCCACTCTTCCCCCACCACGCGCTAGCGTTGGTAGCGCAAGTCAGCGCAAGTCAGAATCTGGCATCACTGGCTGCCGTGTTTTTATTGTGTTAGCTGCCATGTATATACAGGTATACTTAGTAAATATGATTTAATTAATAAACCTGTTCTTTTTGGCTGAATTTTTGCACCAGTTCATATTTCTTCCTTTTCTCTCCAGGAAGAAAAGATTCAGTGCAAAAGTTCAGCCAAAAAGAACAGGCCTAATATTTCGTAATGTGACGAAACGCATTTTAAATCATCCTGTAAATTGCGCATAATCTTCCTATTTTGTGTTCGGAAATATTATATCTAAATAATATTATAACTAGTATTATATTATATCAAGTTTGTTTTAAGTGCGAAAGATATGTTGCAGCACAGCTACAGAAAAGAGAACTTCAATATCGTGTCAGTGTTGCATCTGCCTGCTATTCTTTTTTGTTGAGTTTTATATAGGTTGTGTTTCAAAATTCACTATCTCTGCTGACAATTATAGTGCATGTAACGTAAACTATAGATTTTTAGCGCTAGCAGTGAATTTTTGAACAACTGTAGTCTGACAATAAAGTTCCTGGAGCAATAAGAAAACACAGACATCTCATTGTTAGGTAATAAAACATTGCATTTTATCTTTCAAAATAATCCCTTATGACATCAATACACTTCACATATTTTTGATACAAAGTCTCAAAACTGTTTTTAAAGTTTATTGTCAGAACACTGTTCAAGTGTTCGTTATATTTTTCTAAATGTTCTCAATGTCTTGAAAATGTTTATCTTTTGTCATGTTTTTCAGCTTTGAAAACAGCATGAAATCTGAAAAGATCAGATCTGATGAATAAGGTGGTGATTAGTCTCAACAACTTTTTCTTGACCAAGAAAATTGCATGACAACATTCCTGAGCACAAAGAACTTATCATGAAACAGTTTGTAGCTAAAGAGATTATTGAGATGTGCCATCTAATTAGTTAGATTTGACTTCTCAGATTTCATGATCTCACAGCTTAAAAATATGATGAAAGGTAAACATTTTCAAGACGTCAAGGATATTTATGCTTGGTTTATGCTTCGGTCTTAATCCTAAAATCTTAAAATTCAACCAATAGGGCTACCAGTCTTAATTGGTCGTAACGGAAATCTGTATTCCATTGGCTGAATTTTAGGATTTTAGGGTTAAAACCGAAGCATAAACCAGGCATTAAAGAAATGTGATGAGTGTTCTGAATAACACTCTAATTATGGACCTTAAAAAAAGTTTTGAGACTTTATTAGATGTATAAAATGTATTGATGTCGATAGGAGACTACTTTGAAAAATAAAATATAACATTTTATTATCTGAGACGTATCTTTTTATCGCTGCGGTCCAAGAACTTCATTGTCAGATTCTTCTTTGTATACATATTTATTCATTTTTCAGTGGTACTTATACTAGGGAAGATCTTGATCTTAATGAAGCAACTGTGATCACAGCAAAATGTCTGTTATGATCCAACACGTTGCAGTGAATCCTTGTCTCGATACTAATGCTACGCTTGGAATAGATAAAGCGTGTTTTAGCATTCTGAACGAATATAATAGATCTGTTACATTGTATTCTCATTTAGCGGATTGCTATCTGGTACGTATTTGATAAAATAAAATTATTGAGTTTGAAAGAAACATTAATTTTTTTATTTAAACTGTTAACAATATTGTCCTTTGCTTTTGTAGTGCGAAGATGTTCCACAAGCTATTTTACCAGCAAAAGAAAATAGCACATTAATTGTATCTACAAAATTTCCCTTGCACATATTTTACAAAGATAAGGTTGAATGGTGTCAGTAAGTAACAGTACATACAAGTCCTATGATCGTCTTATTTATCACATCTTTACTAATATATAAAAATATACAATTATTATACTGTAACTCGTCTGTTTACAGCACAACATACAATTTTAAAGAACATGGAAGTTATGGGTGGAATATTTCTGAGGAGCAGCGTTGCTCGGAGATTTATACCATTCGTGAATCGATCAACAGTTATCTTCGTAAGCCAAAAGAATTTACATCAGTTTTTTTAATAGCGAATTTGATTTAACGCACTAAAGAACACTGGTGCTTATTAAAATCATTGTAATTTCATCTGAATTTAAAAGTGAAATGCTAATATTTCGAATTATAAAATTCATATTTTACCAAACAGCATAAATATAATAAGGTATAATAAGGATTACGCGAGAGATTTCTATATTTATATTAAACATACATCATATTTTTTTGTCATATTTTTATTAATTCATTCACCAGTGCACATTAATACAATACAATATAATCCAATTGAATTTGTTATTAGTCTTAATTTATGGAGTTGATGTCAATAATTATTTTTCTTGCAGCAATATTTGCAGCTTTCATGGTGTTTGTTCTGCTAACTGTTTTTTTTGCTACTATTAAAGTTATTATACGTGTAGTAAAGGGAAAATTATCTCCAGATAATGTACACGATGTAAGCATACAAATATGTATTATCACGTGACTATGTGTGTTATGCTTGATATTATTAAGATTAAGCTTGATATTATTAATTCAAGATTTTTAATATGTGCTTTCAGGATTTGGACGAGCTTCAAGAAGCAGAGACCTCAAATATAATGGTTAGGACAAACAGATCTAGTACTAGGATCCGTTCAGTCGATACGTTCCGAGGGTATCTTTTGCCTTTGCATGTGAAATGATTTAACGCACTTAACATTATATATTATAATGAAAATAATTTCAGGATTGCTATATTATTGATGATATTTGTCAATAGCGGAGGTGGCCAGTATACGTTTTTTAATCATAGCGCATGGAATGGTTTGACAGTGGCCGACTTAGTATTACCTTGGTAAATCATCTATATTACATTTCGTTCTACCGCTATTATACTCTTACACTGCATTTTCAGGTTTGCGTGGATCATGGGATTGTCGATCACTATATCAAAGCGATCAGAACTTCGTGTGTCAAATTCACGTGGAAAGATTATTTTGCGTTGCCTGCAACGTACAATTATTCTCATACTTTTCGGATTGATGTTGAACTCGATTTACGCAAAGTCGCTAGATAATCTCCGGTTTCCTGGTGTTCTTCAGTTGCTGGCTGTTTCATACTTCATATGCGCCACTATTGAGACTATATTTATGAAGACGCATTCTCAGGTTTGAATCATATTTTTTTTCTTTATAATAACGCGTTATGTATGTCTACGGTGGATCAATAATAGTGATAATTAATAATCTCTTAGGACGACGTGTTACAGTTCGGTCGATTTACAGTCCTGCGAGATATCTTGAACAATTGGGCGCAGTGGTTGATCATTTTAGCGATTATGATGACGCATATCCTAATCACGTTTCTCCTGCCTGTTCCGAATTGTCCAACAGGATATTTGGGACCCGGTGGTTATCATCATTTCGGAAAATTCGCTAATTGTACTGGAGGTGCAGCCGGTTACATAGACAGACTTGTGTTTGGCAATCATATGTACTCCAAAACACAAAATCCTGTGTATGGTACCATCTTGCCTCATGATCCTGAAGGTATGCACATGTTATTTTTTCCAATAAAAGTTTTATAAATTTTGCATAATGAAATTTATAATTAACGTGTCACTTACAGGTATAATGAACACTATGTCTATAATACTTGTTGTGTACTTGGGTGTCCATGCTGGAAAGATTTTATTGCTCTACTATCAATGCAATGCTAAAGTAATACGCTGGTTACTGTGGTCATTTGTCACCGTAAGTTCCAATTTTTTATTTAACATAATGGCAACAGAAAGAAAGTACATTTATACGATTAATAATAATCGGTATTGATATTCAGGGTCTTATTGCTGGAATATTATGTGACTTCGACAAAGAATTTGGAGTAATACCAGTCAGCAAGAAGATGATGTCGCTTTCATTTGTATTGACAGTATCCTGTTTTGCATTTTTATTATATGCAATCTTATATGTCTTTGTCGATTATAAACAATATTGGAGCGGTGCACCATTCAACTATGCAGGTATGTGTTATTTAATAATATACATATAAATTTCTTTGTCCTGTTGAATCTTTTTTTACCTCTTTTTATCATGCAGTGCCCAAATATGCATTTCATTTTTTATGCATTAACTGCAACTAAAATGAATTCTACATATTTTTTATTTTATACTTGTTTTAGGTTTGAATCCAATTACTCTCTATATTGGGCATACTGTCACCAAGGGCATATTTCCATGGGCTTGGACACTGACGCATGCTACGCATTGGTCAGTTCTTGCTATGAATTTGTGGACCACAACGTTATGGGGTGTTATTGCATATTGGTTGTATTTAAAAGACATAATTATATCTATTTAAAATTAACACTGTCAAAGATATTATTAATGTTATCGTAAAGCATTATAATCCTGTGTGCAAGGGATTAAGTACATTATTAGCAATTGCTACACTTACATTATTGTTAATGCAGATATATACTTGCTTATGAGACTGTGTGATTTACAAAAAAAATTCTAAAATATTAAATGATGAATAGAAAGAGAGCATTTGAGCGTTCTTATACAAGTAAATTGTTGATTGACAAATATTGTAAAATATAAAAATAACGTAATTTTCATTTTATTATTAATTATGTATTAACTTTCTAAATAAAGTTTTTATAAAATTCATTGTGTGTGAATGATTTTTTATTTTTAATATATTAATTTTAACAGAATTTTTTTATTTTACATTGCAATATAAATAAATAATACATAAAACATATTTGTATATGACAACAAATTATATGAATATAAAAAGAAAATTTTTTTGCATTTATATATTTCTGTCTTTTGGATCTTTATAGGGTAAACCTAGGAATTTGAAAACATCTTTTTCAGATGTAATTTTTTCAGCTTCTCCTGGACGACCTAAAAATAATCTCTTTTATAATTATGAAATTTATTGAATTGCTACATTTTTACATATTATTTATATATTGTTTCTCGATCATAGTTTACCTTCGATTGTAAGACGCTTTAGTGCGTATTCATTCAAAGTATATTTCTTTTCCAATGCATGAGCTCTCATGTTCTTGTTGAACAGATCACTTCCTGTGAAATAAAGTATGGCGCAATAATATTGATCGTGAAATGTAAGACGTATATCTAATCGTCTGAAAGGCTTGCTTTTATCTTCTGGTAACTGACATACTCCCTACACAAAAACAATATATAATTAAAAATGTTTTCCTCATAAGCGCTTCTTAGTTCTATTTTATTATACCATAAATTTAGTAGAGCCAAGAGATATTGTATCTGTAATCAGTTTTTTCTTTTCAAGACACTCAACAATTATTTTCAATGATATGGCCTTCTTTTTTTCATCTTTTGCTTTTGATATATAATTAGGATGAGTTACAAGAACATCGATATCTCCACTTTCCTCTTTGTTACGTCTGTAACTCCCACAGATAGTTACGAGATAAGCACTATTTAGCTCCTTGATGGCGTTTTTCAATATCTTCTCTATTTGTACAATTTCTGCTCTTGGTATTTTCTTCTCAAAGTCATCAAAATACCTAAAAAAATTTATCGTATTAGTTGAAGTATATGCAATGTCAACAAATCAATTTCATACTTCAATCCCAGTTTCTGATGATGTGTAAGCTTATCTTGATGCTTCTTAAGGTCTTCCAAAGTCTTGATACCAGCTTCCACTAATTCCTTTGCCTTGGCAGGACCTATTCCAGATACCCGGGCTAATAGACTAATGGCAACATTAGTATCATCCTTCTTGATCTGAAAAAAGAAAATATATATATATATATAGGAAGATTCGCATATATATTTAAATTCTCATTTCAAGATTGTACATCTTCCAGCTTTTGCAGTTTTCCAGTCTGAAGAAATTCATCTAGCTTCTTTGCGATTTTTACTCCTATTCCAGGTAACTTTTTCGCCTCTTCTCCACTCTTAACTCTCTCCGTCAAAGCACTTAATGTTCCAGCTGCTTTGCGATATGCATTGTATTTGTAAATATTCTTACTGACATTACGTTCATAATCTGCCAGTTCTGCAAATAGATATCTTATTGTATATCTTTCGTATATTCTTACAATACAAATCTAAACAGAATCATATTCCCTTTCTGGGAAGAAAAATAAGGAGTAGAGTGGTAATAAATACTGTGTAGGATAAGAAAGGCTGTGAAAGGCTATGAAAAGATATGGCTGTGAAATAGGACATAGGTTGTAGAAAATAGAATAAATAGTATAAAAACATAGTAAGATAATATAAGACTGACTTAATTAGGCGATAAATATGTTATAATCGGAAAGCGGCAATGCTAAAGTTAAAGATAGAGGTAGAAAGTAGAAGTAAATAGTTAAATAGTAAAATAGTTAAATAAGAGCGTGTATGAAAAGTATGGAAGGATGAATGAGGTAAGAATTTATTGTAAACCAAATCCCCTTCTTGGCTATGTAAATGCTGAAGTGTAATAAATTCTATTCTATTCCCTCTTTCCTTCTCAACGAAGAAATAATTTTACAACATATAGAAGGATGTTACTTACCCATCAAAAAATCACACAGGTCCTGATTTGGATTGTTTGCATTGCCCGTGGCCTTCCTCTTACCCATTATGCAGAAGAGAACACGATATAGATTTCGTGGAAATAATCGATTCAGTTTGTCACTTCTTAATTTTACATTCGACGAACGATATTTATTTTGTTTACTGCGACGGAATAACCTTTTAAGGTTATTGGCATACCGGCAGGCGGGAATGCTTTTGTGTTTGAAGATCAAAAGCGCCGTATCTAAATATTATGAGTGTTATTTCGAAATCTTGAATATCAAAAAATATTGACACCGTTTGGAGCTAATCAAACTGATGATTGGAACTAACTCATTTATAAAAATCTCTGTCAAAAATGTCAAACAGTTCAATTTTCTTGAAATTGAATTTTCTGTAAATTTGGATTTTTATTATTAAAATATACTTAGTATGCATTAGTAAGTATTCATTCTTTTTTATACGAGTTATGCCATTTTGATTCCTTGTAATTAATTAATGTGTTTTAATTATTAGTAGTGTGATTTAGTTTTAAGGGTTTTGTAAGAGATGGGATTAATATCAGTGTTGTCGAAGGTATTTCAATCGCAGCTATTACTCCATATTTATGCCTAAATTCTAAGCAGAATCGTAAGGCTCGTAACATATTCCTGTAAGACTTGTAAGAATTTTTTTTTTAAGTGCTTATACTTTTATACAATATTTTTGCAGACAGCTTCTTACTAGCCATAAAATTTACAAGAAATCGTAGATATTTACGAATAATCATACGTCTTATGATACATACGCATAAAATTAGAATACTAGTCACAAGTTCTTATATATACAAATTTTACGAGAACACATTACGATTCTTACGAGTCTACTTAGAATTGACCCATTAGTCGTTTACTGACAATAGACGCAGTAAACATTGCGTTTGTATCATTAAAAAAATGGAGCTTCCTAAAGAGCATTTTTGACATGCGTTGCTTTTGTTTTTTAATTAGAAGAAAACGGCGGCTGAAGGTCGTAGAATTCTGATAGAAACTTATGGTGATGTTGCTCCATCAATTAAGACACGTGAATATTGGTTCAGGCCAATCCGAGGACCTGGGCCAATCAAATAGAAGAAGAAGAAGATTCAAAAGTGGTGATTTCAATGTTAATGACAAAGATCGCTCAGGACAACCAAAAAAGCTGGAAAATGCAGATTTGCAAGCGATATTGGAAAAAAATCCAGCACAATCCACTTCAGAACTCGCCAGACAATTAAATGTTGATCGTACAACAGTTACTAAACGTTTACATGATATGGGAAAGATTCACAAAGAAGGAAAATGGATTTCACATCAATTATCTCTTGCCAGAAAGATAGGAAAAAGTTGTAGAAAACGAAGGAAAATATTTTGATTAAGGTATTCATTCATTATCTTGTTTAAATAAATCAGTTTTTGAGAAAAAAAAAACTCAAAACTAAATCATACTCTTAACAACATAAATTAAATAGGTTTTACAGACTTAGCATCCGTTAACTTTATTACAGATTTTGACAGAAGAGTTAAGCAATGTTTATTATAACATTTACACAGAACATTTTAATAATTCTTCGGTATCTCCTGAAAAATCATCAAAAAATCATCATAATATTAACAAAATAAGATATCTTCATGTTATGCAGGATCTACAATAGAAGTCGTAGCAGTCGTTACGTCTTAAGTCATAGAAAATTGACCAATCACAGTCGAATATGAAAAGAATACTCGACTGTGATTGGTCAATTTTCTACGATTTAAGACCCTACGACCGTTACGACTTCTATTGTAGACTCCGCATAAGACGATTTACAATAGATTAAATTTGTGTCTCAACACATTTATTTCAAATATTGTGTGTATACAGATTCACGAAGAAATATAAATCGATCTATTTATAATACATTTTTGCTCAACAATTCTTCCTTATACTTCTATATTTTATAACATGATATATAATAGAATCTTTTATTCGTTAACTAAGAGAGCATAATCTTGAGATAGATTTTTTCTATTATCTCATTAACATTACGTGATGATGCATTTCAAGCAGGTTTTTTCTTTTATAATGTATAAATCATTTAAGTAACAGTGACGTTCGAATACCGCCACATTAACGTTTGGCATATTGTATGTGTATATATATATATATATATACACAACGATTGTAGAATAAAACATCGAGATTCATAAGTATTGTTATGTACATAATACTCTTATGCCGCGCTGGCTTTAAAGCTGAAGAAAACGGTGATTTAGAATGTCGAAAAACAATACAGAATTAATTTCATATATAATAATTTAAAAACTCTTACAAGAACTCACACCATTTACTATTTATCTATTCTTGAAGATAAGTTTTTTTTGAGATTCTAAATTACTTGCGAATTATAATTCAAACATCAGTCAATATGCTTAAAGCCAGCGCTATTATTCGATAGAATATTTGGCATGCTTTCAGTCATGTATGACGACTTGTGTGATTAATATTCAAAGCAAATAAATATATATTCATCATAAATAATTTTATAAAAAGTCTTAAGAGAAAGAGATTCTTAAAAGCGTCCTGCTTTGGAGATCTAAGATTTTTTAGATTTAATGAACAAGGTAATACCTTTTAGTGATACAAGTCGACAAAACATCATTCTATCTTCCTTGACATTCAGTGAATAAAATAGAACGACATTTGTATCAATTTGTATCATCAAATATAAGTACCTAAGTTTCATTTTAAGTTATTTCAACGTGGCAGCTAATAAACAACCGTTATTTTCTTTTGGAATTTAATATAGACGGTCGAAGATCATATAATCTGGACGGATCTTTGTGCCTAATCACAATGCTAAGTTAATTCACTATTTAAAAACGCGTAAGTACTTTTGATTAAACCTTACTTTAAACGGGAGGTAAACGATTATAAGTTGCATAGCTTTTTACACAACAGCCCGAAACGAAAAAACAAATGGCAAGTATGACGACCAATATACCAATAAATATGTAAGCACGTAGCAGCGGGAATCTGTCTGGTAACCACAGAATCGTGAATTCAACAGTTTTCTCTTGAGTATCTACAACGCATATACACACAATATATACCAATGTAATTATAACCGATAATAAATCTTGAGAAATTCAACATACTGAAAGATCTATACCTATGTACGCAAGTCCATAACCCATGTGTGGCGTACCCATTCTGTAAGAACAGGTGGGTATTTGTATTTCGTGAATGTCCCCTACGTCCATTCTTAATTGGTACAGAAGCGTTTCATAAGGTGACAAAATCCAGACGTCGCTTAACTGATCCGTCGCCGTGTCCAGACTTATTTGCATCGCTTTGTGTTCGTGTGCGGTAAAAATGACTTGCGGCGATAACTCTTTAATTACCTGTAATAGACAGTGATACGGGATAAATCATCAAGTGAGCTTCTCTTCTTGGTACTTAATACTTTTCTTGAAAAGTACATTTTGTACGAAACTTCCGGGCGTAAACAGCAAAGGTATATGGCTAAGAATAACATTAGTCGTATTCCTTTCCGCATAATCATTAAGAAACGCATCCTTCGGCGCTTCCGGCATCGTGCGTGTCAATCTGTTTACCTAAAACAAAATATTTGCCAATTTTTCTCATACACGCAAAGATTATATCTAGAAGACTTGTGTTTACTTTGAAAAAGGTAACGGTCTTGTACACTAATGTGTCTGGCTGAGTATATGCGAAATTAAATCTCTTGTGAGTGTTGGGAGAAACACGATCGTTCTCACCTCCAATATCATTGTCGCCTGGCAAATAAATTTTCTAAAAAAAGACAAAACTAGCAATAAAACATAGAGTTTCTACAAGGGAGAAAAAAATATTATGTAATTAAAGTAAAATACCATTATATCATCTGGCATCGAAAATATTGAATCTAATCTCCTCTTGTACCTTTCGAAATCTTCTGCATTAGCTATATGACCTTCATCCATGAGATCACCTAAGAAGGCAATAACGTGCGGCTGAGAAAATTTTAATGCTCTCGAGAAAGTCTTTTCTAAATACCTGTGTAACAAAATACAAATTATCTGTATAGCTCTCGTCTATTGATTACAATAAAATTACTAAATGTTTGCTGGTAATACCTATCACTATCCCATCTTGCTATCCATGAACCAAAGTAATTCTCATATTTTTCCCCAAGTATTTGAGGATCCGCAACAAGAAGAATCTTGACACACTCGGAGCATTCGCGCATGGTCCACTTGAGCTTTTGTACTTCATATACGAGAAATTCATTGTAAAATATTGTCACAAGAACAATAATACCAATTGATATTACTCTGTGCTTCAACCTGTTTAATATAAATTATTAATCTATTATATATATATATATAAAAAGTCTATTAATTCTATTTTTCTCTATACATTATTGAAAAGTAATTCTTAGATCTTGTAATCGTTGCAAAACGAAGACGACAGTCATTAATAGTCATATAATCACGTCCACTTTATTTCAATATATCAATCGATAAAAATGTTTAAATATAAATAAAACAATCTATTTTATCTAATATAGTAATAATATTCTTTATTATTTATAGCTCGTTTTACTATCAAGTTTCTCATCAAATCAAGTATTTATTTGAGATAATTCACAGAGCAGATTTTAATTTTCTATTTTGTAAAAAATAATTGTTAATTTAAATTCGAATGTAATTTGTTTTTGAATGACTATTACATATACTTGTTGGACGATTGCCTAAAAAAATTACCTATTTCGTCGTAACATCTCTCCGTAACTTATAGCATTCTACAACGTTGATTGAAAAAACTCAATGACGCAGTTTTAAGTACGTTCATCGGTATATTACAGTTGATATATCAGCTTTAATAGCAACTAGATCGTTGGCACAATGTGATGACGAGAGGTTAAATGGTCATGTACACACACAAGAAGACGAGTATAACTTTTTATTCACCATCTTATCGCTATTGATCCCTGAAACCCTCGAACACGAACTTGCATTCTTATGCCATTAATGTAATTATCGTGCGATAATCGGTACGCACCGTAATTACGTAAAAAAAAGGAGAATTGTTTACTACACGCTACATATCCAATTCAGGTTATGTTCCATTATTCACTGCCACTTGCCAGTGTAAACTTGGACACCTTTTCAACAGCCTGCTATGCTCAATGTGTGTTGGTGACTGTCAATAAATGTCATGTGGATGTAAGAATAATATTAAATATACAGAAAATAAAAGTTATCAACATTATAACTCTATTATTTAAATTCTAACTAATTAACCAATTTTTTATCCAAATGAAAAAATATGTCAAAAATATCTGACAAAATTTTTTCAATAAAACTTTTATTTCCGAGAAAATCAACTTTGTATTAAAAGAAATAAAAGAGACTTTTTTTTAATTTTATACATGTGTGTAAGCTCAGAAAAAATGTTAAAAAATAATAACTTTAATAAACGGCTATTTAATTTTATTTCAGTCTGTTTTTATAATCTGTAAGAAAACCAAAGCTTTGTATGAAATAATCTTATTTGGTTATTTTAACCCTTTTCTTTTTCATATAAAATTATTCCTTTCTCGCGATTATGCCACCAATAATTAGTATAGTACCTTTTAAGCTTGTGAAATTAAAGCGGAATATATCAACAATGTATCAATTATCCGGTAAAAAATTTGTTATACATCAATATGTATAAATATGTATAAATATACCTAACAAGCATAAATATTCATAATCATATATAATTATACATGAAATATGTTCATACATCTTTCTTACGTTTGTAAACTTACTTTTTAGTGTATTAAAAATAATAATAATATTGAGAAAACATCAAAAAATAGTTAATGAGACATATATATATATAATTATACATATATATATATCTTACAATTAAAATTGATTCACTATTTATCCCTGGTGGAAAAATGTTGCTGAAATTATTCCACGTTTTGGAATAAAATTTTCAATAAAATTTCAGTATTTCAAAAAAATTTCAGCGATTTTTAGCTGAAAAATTCATTTTCGACAAAATTTCAACAAAATTTTCAGACAAATTTCAGAGAAATTTCGACAGGATTTCAATGATTTTTCAGTATGTTAGGGCGCGTTCACATCTTGACGGAAAAGCAGAAAGCGGAAAAACAGCAGCCAATCAGGACTCGCGCTGGTATTCGACAATTTCGGCTTTTTGTATTATTTACTATCAGCGCGAGTTGTGATTGGCCACTGCTTTTCCGCTTTCTGCTTTTCCGTCAAGGTGTGAACGCACTCTTAGCTGAAAAATTCACTTTCAGTGAGGTTCAGCAAATTTTCAGCAATTTCGCTGAAATGTTTCAAAACGTGGAATAATTTCAGCGAAACTTTTTCACCAGGGTATTAATTAGCGCCATTATTAATACTATATATTATTATCGCTTATATATTATTATAGCAGCTTAAGAAAATTTCAGGGGGTAATATTTTGCATTCATCTTTTTGTTTAATTTTTTTGCACTCGTTTACTTTTAAAATTTCAATTTTTTTATGTAGCAATAAATATTACAAGAATTTTAACAAGTTTAATATTGCTGTAAAAATGAAATTTTTTAAGTAATAAAATTACCAAGCCAGTGAAAACCATTTTCAAACAAATGTAACATCGGACAACGTCCAAACCACGCTGAAACCACCAGTTCTCGTCCGATCACTGAAGTTAAGCAGCATTGGGCACGGTTAGTACTTGGATGGGTGACCGCTTGGGAACACCGTGTGATGTTGTCTTTTTTTTTCCAAATTATCGTGTGAGATTCTGTAAAGAAATTTATATCGATTATACTATCTCTTTGAGCGCGTAATACTATTTAATATTAAGTAATATTTTAGGCACACATATTCTTAGAGTATCAAATGTATTATTTTATTGAAATTATACAGTATTAAAAAATATTCCTGGAATATTAATAGATGGTTATATGTACACTCCTAACAATATTATATAATTATTAAAAGTAACATTATTTAATGTTACTGTAATATTGTATGAACATTAAATAGTATTACATTATGATAACATTTACTTTAATTTGTAAAGCTGTTATCTCAGTTCAGTTTAAGAAGACGTTTGAAGACTGAAAATGATTTTGGCACGTAGTTGTAGAATTGGATGGGTTGCGATCGCACTCACGATCGTGGTGCAACTTCGTCGTGCGTTCGCGATTAGTCCTTAGTACACACCTTAGTTTTGAGCACCCTTACTACACACGTTGAGTCATTCGTGTTCTGATTAATTTTCATCACTTTTACAAGTATTAAAAAAATTATTAAACGATTTTTATGTATATTTTGACATCTTTAGAAAGAATTTATAAAGCTGTATATTTATAACAAATTGTATATGAATAGTTATAATTAAATATAGTTAATAAAATGAGAAAAATGCACTAATTCTCATGATATTAAAAAAATATTATATAGTATTCTCGAAATATAATAACATTATTTTAATTTGTCAATAATGCTCATATAACATATTCTAGGAATATTTTGCGCTTATAGGATTGCAGCAATATTTTATTTTAGAGAACATAGAAATATTTCTATAATATTGCAGCAATGTTTTATGAAATATTGTAATCTTTGAAAGTAACATTGCTACAATATTGCTATAATATAATATTTCGTGCTATAAGGAGTATAGTAGACTATATATATCTATAAAATAGTATAAAACATCAAATTCTAATATAAATCATAAAATTAATATTATATCCTATCAAAAAAGATATAACATTAAAGACGTTATTTTGACGTTAAAATGATGAAAATAATTAAGCTTGTTGATATCCCTATAAGCGCAAAATATTCCTAGAATGTTACATGAATATTATTAAAAAAAAATTAAAATAATGTTATTATAATATTTCGAAAATATCATAAATATTTTTTTAATATTACAGGAGTATTCTATAGAGGTTATATGTCCACTTATATAATAAACCTAGGTATTATATTTTAATATTCCTGAAACATTATTAAAATATTAATAAATATTAATTATTTTTAATTTTGTGCAATTTGAATTCACAATCCAGTAACGAAAAGTTCTTATCAGTCTATGCTGCATCTTGTGCTAAAAAAACGTTTCAACGTGATTTTAAGTACATATCCAGTTCTACAACTGAGAGCAAAAATCATTTTTAGTTTTTAAACGTATACTTATACTGAACAGATGTCACAGTTTTACAAATTAAAGTAAATGCTGTTATAATACTTTCTAATGTTTATACGATATTACAGTAACATTAAATAAATGTTACTTTTAATAATCATATAATATTATTAGGAGTGGACATATAACCATCCATTAATATTTCAGGAATATTATTTAATATTATATAATTTTAGTAAAATATTATTAAAATGTTATATTTAATATTCTGAGAATATGCCTAAAATATTATTTAATATTAAATAATATTATGCGCTTATAGGGTAGTATCTCGTCGGTGTCATCGCGAAAACTGTTACAACTAGAGCGCCCCTCCAGGCCCTCGCCAATAGTCGGCCCTGGCCCCAACATATGTCGAGTGTTTACATGCGCTGTAACCGCTGCTCTCGCTTCCGCCCATCCATGGCATCCACGGCACCAGTACACCTCAGTACACCTACGCGTTTGTACAAGTTTCATTTTTTCAGTTTCCTATTGAAGAGCAAGAACGACGTGTGTCAAGTGAGGACGCGTGATCTCTATGGGAGGACGCGCGACTTAACGAAACGAGAAAGGGAAAGAAAGACAAAATTCACCGCAACGTCGTGCGATCGCTGTAACGATGGGTGGCTATGCGAGTAAAATCGCGTCAATGTCGAACCTGGCCGTGCACAACGTCTATCGTGGCTGCAAGCGAAAATACATCGAGGAGTACATTTATGATTCCGAGTCCGATTACATTGACCGGACGCTGCACACGCCGAAAAAGTAAGATCGCTCGGTCGGATACTCTCTTTGCATCTGTCTGGGACATTTTATCTCCTTTTGCTTCCTTGCTGTTTGACGATAATTGTCATGTTGTATCGCATAGAGCTTTCGCGTTCAAATCTCGTATTCCGTTCGTAGGAGAAAATTGCTGACAACGGCGCAGTACATATACAAGACTCTGTTCCAAGAGGAGAAAGGCAGTGATATAACTGTCCTCATACTTGGATGTGCGTGGAGATTGCATAAAGTTTATATTAGTCAGGTATGAGTCATTCCTACGTAAACCCCCTCTTTCGATGTCTTCCTTAAACCATGAAATTTCAATAACAGATTCTGTGATATGAATTTAACCTTCGGTAGCTGACAGTGGGTCTATCGGATCTACTTAATTCTAAATCTTTATCAAAAATGTTCAACAATTTAATTTTCTTTATGTTTGCAAATTTCAGATTATTAAGATATACTTAGTATTGATTTTTTTAGTACAAATTGTGTCATTTTAGTTCTTTGAAATTAATTAGCGTCTTTTAATTATCATTTAAATTAAATGGTCTTACAGACTCAGGATCAGTAATTGTATTATATTTTGGCTTCAACTCCCGAGATGTTAAATATTCAATTAAAATTTGACTACTCCATTGTCTGCTCTATGTTTTAATGTTAAATATCTTTGGAAACAAGTCTTGTGGAAATTTAAATATTATTAAAATTTGAATATTATTAAAATAAAATTTATTTGAAGTGTGTTAAAAGAGAAATAAAGCTTTTTTTGTTGTGTATTTTGCAATTATTGTTTACAAAAAGTTGTACATTTTAATAGCTTATGATATTAAATTCTTTGTTGTTAGTATTAATGTAATTCTAATATTTTTATTAAGATATAGATTTTGAATTAGTCAAAGAATCTGTCTTTAAACTTAAGTCATAATTTTCATTATATTTTTGTAATGTGACGATAAGTAAATTTAGAACAATGTATAAAAAAAATTTATTGTTTTTAGAGTCCATATTTTGCTAGCATGTTTTCTGGTTCTTGGAAGGAGACTAATGAAAAAGTCATCAATGTTGAAATCACAGATCCTAATATTACAACAAATTGTAAGAGCATCATATAATTAAATATTAAAATTAATTTTATGCTGTATAAAAATTAAAAATAATAGATGAGAAGATGTATACTATGTTATCAAGAAATAATATCTAAAATTGTTCCAGCATTGTCTGTGGTATTGGGTTCATTGTATCAAGATGAAGTCAGTTTAGAGCCAAAAGAAGTGGTTTCTATCCTGGCAACTTCTACTCTGTTTCAATTACAAGGCTTAATAGACGAGTGTGTAGACATAATGATAGAAACTACAAATAGTGAGACTGTTGTATCATATTATAATGCAGCTGTGTCATATGGTGTGCCTACTGTGAAAGCAGCTGCGAAACGTTGGCTTGAGGTCAATTTATTGGGTTACGGATGGCGACATCCATCCTTTCTGAAAGAAATTTCACCAGATCTGATGACAGAATTAGTGTCCAGTCCTGATTTAGTTGTTTTGCAAACAGAATTTTGCATATACATGATGCTACGTTTATGGTATGTTTAATGTTGCATGCAGACATCTATATTTTGCTTCTAAAACATGATAAAATCATCGTTTCTTTTATATATAATTATACATTGATTGCTCTATATTATTATGCAGGTTATTTACACACATGTATGACTATGAGGAAACATTAAAGATTGATGAATATTTCAAAAATCACAAATGGACTGAACCATTTTTAACAAGTGAAGAAGGCAAAGAATACGCAGCACCTTTCAAAGCATTAAGGATGAAATATTTGTTGTTACATGAACAAGATGAGAAAATTTTATACAGTGATAATTTAATACCACCAGACTGGCTACATAATGCTTACAGAGAGCAATGGCTTCACTTATTAAGAGTGGATGGAAATAAAGACAGAGGGTAGGCTACAAATAGAGTTGAATTTTTTTCAATAGAAATGATATAGCCAGGACTACATATTTTTTTCTCTATGTGCAGTCCAGTACAAATGACGGAAGTGGAATTTTCCAAAGAGTGCTATCGGTGTGGTAGATGTGTTGAAAAACCAGGTGAACACATTTGGAGGTGGAAGGCATTCCACTATGGATTAGATTTACTAATGAGTTTAGATACAACTAGCCTGCGGATTGAAAGAAACCACAGACTAGACTGTGAGCATATTAAGGCAAACCACAAAGAGCATAAAATATTGATAAAGTAAGCTGTAGACCATTGGCTAGTTAATTTAACAGTTTACATTAAAAAATGATAACAATATAAATTTTTTTTCATTTTAGAGTCTGTCTATTTTCACTGAATGAACAACGCCAAGTGAAACATATCCAAGACTCGCGTATACTAAGATTACGTTTGAGAAGGAATACAGAAGTAAGTTGGCATCAACATATAAGAGCTACGAATCCCGTTTTTAATTTTATATGATACGCAATAAATCACGTGTTAATCTTTTTCTCAGCACGAGATAATGGACCTGGATAAACAGTTATGTTATCCTTTGTACGTATCGGTCAACATGCAACTAGTCACTCCACTCACATTAGGACAAGAAGACACATCAACTGACATACTTTCGGATACTTAGCATTTCGAGAATGTAATGCTATATGAACATATAAAGATAAAGGATATGGGATCCAACTGACTCTTTGTAATATATTTTATTTAATTATTACGAATATATTAGATAAATTTTGTAAGCACACGTTACTATTTGGCACAACACTTAAATAGGAAGAAATATGGATTTCCAGTGGAAACCAAACTTTTTTCTTTTGTAGGAGACACAAAATTTACAACAGAATCTATTCTTATCGTACTCATTTTTAACAAATTCTTTAGTTAATTTGGAATCGATTTTTCTCAATGAAAATGTTTTATGCAGGCTCTACAATAGGAATCATAGACAGTTGTGGAATCTTAAATAGGAAAACAGTCGATTATTCTCCTTATATTCGATTACGATTACGATTGGTCAATTTCCTACAACTTAAAACCATCTATAACTCCTATTGTAGATCCTGCATTATAATTTTTAAATTAGCAGTAAATATTAGACATTTAAATTTGTATTTAAATAAATAATAAAATTTATTTTTAAATATTGGGTTGGAGGAAAAAAGTTCTGCGGTATTTTTTTAGCTCAAAATTGTATATATCTTCGTTAAAAATAATCAAAATTTAAATTTAAAAAGAGGGTTTTAAAGCTTGAAATTTCTACTTTCGAATGATTATTTTCTTCACATTTTGTAGGTCTGTAGCGTGCCCACAATTTGAGCAAATTTTCGATTATCTATTGTGAAAACTTGAAGCTTTTCCTGCAAAATCGTTTTTTAAAAATGTTCCTACGATTTTTTGTTCCTGAATTACTCGCAGATTAAGTAAAAAGGAGCATTCTGACTTTGATTGCTTATAACTCCACTAAAAATCATCGTACTGTAATAAAAAAACGAACAGATTCTTAAAACTGTAACTTGGTAACAAAAAGTCGTAGGAACATTTTTTAAAAACAAACTTTTAGGAAAAACTTTAAGCTTTCACGTCAGATAGTCGAAAATTTCGCAGCGAATATATTCTGTATATAATTTTGAGCTAACAAAATACCGCAGAACTTTTCCTCCGATCCAATAGATAATAAAATTTTACTTTTACAATAATTTCAAGTAGGTTTTGGTAAAATTTCTATATTATATGTGTGTGTCACATGAAGATACAGATAATATTTAAAATCGTAGAAAGTTCTAAATATGCATTTAAATATATTTTAGAAAATAATCATCTTTCAAATTGTTAAAAAAATCGGTCATTAAAAAATAATACGATAGAATTGGAATTTTGACATACATTTGTATATCGATGTACATTAATGCATTTGATATGGTTAACGCATTTGATGTGGTTCACATTAATTAATTATAGTGGTCATTCCAACAAGCTTTAATCTCACTAGATAGATTTAATCTTTTTCATATATATGTATATATATGTATATATACATATACTGAGATATATTATGGTGCATAACAATGCTATTAAGTACTATTTTAAAGCGGTCGTTCATAGGCACGTTTTGACTGATTAAATTGCATCAGTAATAGTTTGATAAGTCGAGTACAATGCATAATCAAAATTTCGTTCATTTAGTATCGAACTTGATCTATTTTTTGTAATTAATTTGTACAAAATTTCGTAATGCCAAATAATTCTATTAGAGCCATTATAAGATTTTTTTTCGATGTCCATTGACTTTGATTGTAGCCATATGATGTCCCTTTTTTTTTGTAGTCGAATATAACAAGAAACGAAGAAATAAAAGTTAATTGATATCGAAGAAAAAAAATTTTGAGCGTTTATCGAGATCGGTAGATTAGCAAATGCAAAGTTAATTGTTTACATACATTTTTAGTTTACAATAATTTACGCTTCATTAACAATTTAATTTATTTGCAAGACTTCGTATCTCGTATACTTAGAATTATTAGCAGTATTAGATTTTTGTTTACGTATTCAAAGTTTTATAAAAAAAACTTGAAAAATTTCTGTTTTTACATTATATTTTTTATTTGTAAGGAAGCAGTTAAAAAAGAAAATTTTAATATTTAATTTGAACACATTGTTTAGGAAAACGATCAAACGCTCTTCACCTATCAGTAAAGAGTTATCTTCGATTCTGGTGCCTTTTTAATATCTACAAAAATGGACAAAACTAATGCGTATGTATGAACTAACTTTTATAATACGCATAAGATAATTTTGTAACATTTTGTAACATTTTCTTTTTGTAAGAAGTTTTCTTACTACAACTTCGGTGAAATTAATAAAAATATAAGCACACACTGTACACAATTTCTCATACCTACCTTTATAAAATGATCCTTGCAGTATTTGTATGAAGTTATAAATTAACATAATCAATTTACCAGTAGTACTTTTTACACATAAATTTTGAAATTGAATATCGTTTCATATAGCCTTAATCACTACTTTTGACGAAAAGTAACAATTATAATACTACGACAAAACGTATTTAACTAAAGAAAGATGTTATTTATTGCGTGAAGAAACACATTACTTTTATTAATCATTCAACACTTTATTATTGGCAGAATACTTTTTCTCTTTCTCTCTGTACATGATACATGATATTGTAATGTCATTCGATAATGATCATTACGAACATTTCAATGAGGCTTGAGATCTACGCATTCTTTCGATACGTGTCGCAGGTAACGGAAAAAATGTTGGAATTTCCTAAATTTTTTTTTCAAAAAATAATGCACTATTGAAGCCGATCTTAATCAATGTAATGTATCATTAATTTCGCATGTAATTTAAAGTGCAACGTTTTGATGAAGAGATGTTATTCCAACTTGAAAACAGCGATCTATAATTAAAAACTTCTCTTATAACAATATTTTTAAGGTACACATAATATACTTTATGTCCCAATATTATATAATAGCAGAGAGAATCTTGAAAGCGGCCATCCCTTCGGCCTTTTTTGTAGGATTATCGAAACCCTCATACTATTATCGCAACATCCATTTTAGCATGGTACTAGAAATCCACTGAAGGGTACTACTAAGTATTCATCTTATAAAGCCAGTGGATAATGTGGATACCCTTCCTCTCAGTATACGAAAGAACGATTTTATTAAAGTATCTAAAAATTTAGGTAGATACAAATCTAAAAATAATTTTGTTGAACAATCAAAATAATTATGTAGGAAACTCAAATATGATGAACAATGTTACAAAAATTTTGACATTCTAGCAATTAGTTTAAGCGTCCTACGTGATTGTTTTGATATTTTTAGATAATTTGAAGTAGATTTTTAAATATTTTAGCAAAACCATTCTTTCTGTATAGATATTTAATGCCACATGTTAAAATGGATGGTGACAGTAGTGTATGAATTTCGATGATCTCACGAAAAAGACCAAGACAACCGCTTAGGCTTCTCTGTCTGATAAAAACTATGTGTCGCTACTTTCAAGATACGATGGCTATTTTTTATAATAACTGTGGACTCATGTTTTCTGTTCTATAATGCAACAGTAACTTTTCTTTCCTTTTTAGTCGATAGTGCAGTAGAGCATTATCTGATCATTCGGCAACTGCAATATTTTTTTCACTTGAACATGATCGCGAAATTAATGTTCGAGCTCATGCAAGAAATATACGTCACGCAAGCAATTCCACGTAATAATTATTGTGACGACCGTTTTATATACAGTTTTCAATGCAATGTATGTGTAATTGCAGAATACTTATACCCTCGTACGATACGGTATACTACCTTTAAAATATAATGAACCGCAATCATACGGCGATAACGTTTCCAATCGTTTACAACGTGATTATTATTGCGACATGTATCAAAAAAATACAAGCGAATTGTCTCAACAAGAACTTTGCATTTCTTTCAATTGTCTGGGCTCGTCCCGAATGAGAAATTGAATAAAATCAATTTCAAAACGAGGAAGAAGATAAAAAGAGAGCTCTTTTTGCAAGAAAATTTCTTACTGTCAGATTTGCGTATAAAATCAAATTGCAAAAGTATATGTATAAATAAATATATCTGTTATTAAAATGATAGAAAATGTAAAACAGCATTCAATAACATTGACGCAGCTAAAGAAATTTCGTCGCATTTATATTTTAGAGTACTTACTGTCTTTCTTATACTTGCAAATATATCTAATTAAGAAAATATAAAATCTTAAGTTCTTCTAGGAAAAGATACTATCAAATCTATAAAACTCGATGTTAATATCATAACCGATTTTTTATGCAAACCTGACAACAAAAAGTTTATCTCGTTCTAATTATTTTATAACAGTGAAGAAGGAGAGGAATCGTAGATGTAGAAATGAACAATCTCAAAAAAAGTTTGGTGTCAAATTTAAAGAATTATAATGAAGCTCACGTAATTTCAGTGTTAATTATATCACAGAATAATCTCGGGAAAAACATAATTTATATTAATTTATAATTTATGACAATGCCAGAATCGAAATCGTTTGTTTCATCCCTCTATATCCACGCTGAGTCCTCTCTTTCTTCCGTACTTTTTCCTTTTCGTTTCCAATCTTATCGATATCACGTTTGTCACGGTTGTTGCCACATTTGCACTCTAATGATAATTATTAGCAGTATTATTTGTAACAATGGGTCGGTAATGTACGTACTAACAATAACTATAATAATAATAGTAATAGTAGTGATGGTAATAGTACCCAGTAAACAAACTGTCCGCAGTAAGTAGCAGATTCGATTGGAAATTGCTAGCGAATTGGCATTACTTATGTTCGCATTAGTCTCGTACTTTGCCGATTTAAACCTGCTGACGTGTCTAGATAACAAATCGGCGGCAGAAACCAAGTAGAATATGTTGAATGCTTTAATTCCGTTCAATATACAATAAATTATAATAAAGTAAGTCACTGTCTGCTTGATTTCAGCTCAATCTGCCATCATATATATGTTATTGATGAGTATTGCTATACGTATAGTTCTGACTTTCTGTCATCATTTTGCCAGCAGTATTGGGTATACCAGATCCGTAACTTTTTTGCCAATAAAATTTGCAATTTGGCAGAATTTGTTTTCGCGACAGACTGTCTAGTAGCGGCCCATATATCAATGGTGATAATGGCAACGACGGTTATAACAGCGGCATTATAAAAACGATCGCTTTTTTTTGTAAGACTGCTACAGTGACATAGTTAATATTGACCAAGCGCGCCTATTTCATCTAATTTCTCTTCATTTTTTTTGTCAATAATTCATCTACTTTCTCATATGTTATTGCTCGTTCGTTACATTTGCCGGCATGCTGCTGTATATGTTGCCATTATTATTACTATTATTATTAGCATCAGTATTATAGAGGATGTTCGATTATTATAGTTTAAGCGCATGCGGTAGTTGCTGTAAAATGTTCTATCCTCTTAAAAATATCATGAATAATTTCTAAGTTGTAAAAAAATGGCTTTTAATAAATTTTTCTAATGAAAAATTCTTTATTTAAAAAAATTTTTTTCATATTTTTTAAAATTTTCAAACTTCTTCTAAGTTTTCTTCGAAAATTATAGAATAAGAAATCTTAGAATATTTCACGTATTAAAAAAATTATAGGAAAGATGGAACTTTCTCAACACATTTCTGAAAAATGTAAAAAAACTTGAGAAGTCTTCTAAAAAATTGTAAAATTTATATGAAAGTTCTGCAAAATTATGCGAAGAATTTTAAGAAAATTTTTTATCAAGATTATCTCGATTTGAAGTATGACGATACTTAACATAAATTTTCAAAATTGTGAGAAGAATGTAATATCTCGTTAAGTTTCTCCAACGAAAGAATTTCGTCAATGAAAGCTTCCGACTGGGACTATTATCCACCATAATAATGCGCTCTCATTACCGAACATCCTGTATTTACCGAAGACTTAATATTTATTACCGAACACCTCTCCCTTCTATCAATCGCGATCAAAAGAGCAACAACGAATTATTAAGGACCGGTTTTCCCAACGTCGGTCAACTGATCCCTTTGTCTATATTGCAATTAACATGCGCGTTCTAAAACGAGATAGAGAGATACTTATCTGGTTTGGTAAATTATATTAGTGAACGTTTTACACGAAGGTGCAACAACCGACCCTAATTGAGCTATCGAATTTAGCATTACGCTCAATTATTATTATTGCACAGACACGCACAAACATACAAAGCATTCACACAGCATACAAACAGCGGTTATTGTACGCTCAGGTGACTCAGGCTTAAACTGCACTTATTGCAAAGTTCTGCGAAACACGCGAATAATCACATGGACACGACGGCGGATCTTCAATTCTCATTAGAGCTAAATGCGAGGTCTCTCTCTTTCTCTTTTGATATATCGATATGTCATATCTGTTTTACATTATCCTGTCTTTTACATAGAATCCCTTTTAGAATCGTTTAAAGAAACGATATATCCGTTCAGATTATATTTCAATTTAATCGGAAAACTTGGTATCAATAAGTAGATTAATTGAGTGGAGATATCGAATGAATTATGTGTGAGAGTTCTAGATAAACGTAATTTCTCAAAGATAAGTTAATAAACTTTCAATAAAACAAATGTTTGTCTATAATATTACATCTTTATTATTTCTCTGTCTTTTACTAAATTTAAAATAATTAATTGAAAAAAATTATATATAGTTACATTAAAAATTATAGTTAAATTTTTATAGATATATCTAATTGTATTAATATTATGTACAGTTAAGTTAAAATTTTTTCCATGTTATAAATCGATAATAATTTACTCAGAAGTTTTACAAACATTATATTTAATGGATTAAAAATTACGTTATCTAAATTATGTCACGATTAAATTATGATACATGAGGCCTGTTCTTTTTGCCTGAACTTTTGCACCAGTTCATCTTTCTTCCTCTTCTTTCCTCCTGGAGAGAAAAGGAAGAAAGATGAATTGGTGCAAAAAAGTTCAGTCAAAAAGAACAGGCCTACGATAAATAATACTGAACGGATGCGACGCGGACTCGTCCCGTATTATATCCCGTTTCGTTTCGCAAACGCTACGTGTCATTGCACCTCTAAAAATAAGCATGCCTGTCAATCTCGCGTGCAATTCCATTTTGGCTTATTATTTCAACGACAAAATATATTTTTATATACTTTTTTTACTTCGCGTGCATATACGTACATCGTAATTAATGCGTACACACATACAGGCAGGCACACTCATGCACAGACACGCGAATGTGTTCAGCGGTAGTAGGCGAAGTGCGAAATGTGTTATCGCGATGCCGCTACTTTGTTACCGTGGTGTGTTTTACTCTTTATTGTTACACTAGTCGTAAATTTTCATAAGATTATTCACCTCTCTTGCTGCGCTTTTTTTTATCCCGATATTGCACTTGTCGCACGTTAAAATTCGGTCGTTCCTGTACAAAAGTAGACAAATTGATAGGAATCAATATAGGAATGCGTTTTGCAAAAAACTCGCCATTTCTTTTCAATCACGAAATTTCGCAGATTTAAGAGAAGGTTGTTGAGAATACTTATTTGAGAATAATTAAGGGGATGGGTGGAAAAAGGCCTAATTTGTAAAATCTTGATATTAATAAAAATTAAACTCTCTATTAATAAAAATTAAAATAACTTACTTTTTTATTATACACAAATGAGTACAGTATCGAATGAATTTATGTAATGTCTTTAAGAAGTTACATGTTACAATACTTTTCTATTACGATCAATATTACATTGAAAAAGCTAATTGCTAGAAAAAGGGCCGAAGTAGAATTGTGCCTTTATTCCGTCCATCCCCTCAATTGGAGAAATTTAAATAATAAACGAATTAATCGTAGAAGGGATTCCTTAATTGATTCCTCTTAATCTGTGCAAAAAATATCCGGAAATTTTTTATCTAAACAGCCAAGTCGACACAGCCGATGAAATCCGAATAAGAATCGCGCGATAAGCGCGATATCAGCGCAACACGAGAGGCGTCGGTGATCGATTCTTTTTTTTTTCTTTTACGCAGAGGCCGTGGTATCTTTTTTGCGTTTTCTCTTGTTTTTTTTTTCTTCGCAGAGATATGTATACTACTGAAGTGTCGCCCTCGCGCATCTGGCAGTTATCACCGTTACGCTACGTTAATTAATCTGGCTACATTACGGACCGTTCGCAGCCGAAGACGCCATCCGAGGGGTCGATTAAAATCTAAAATCTCTTCATTAGCGACGAAAATTTGAAATTATCTACGAGAAGTTAGCGGAATGTCGTCCTTCGTTCTTCAGAACGATTATCAAAAAGGCCCTTGTGAATGCAAGTGCGCGAGAAATCGGGATTTTCGAAACTCGCGTTGAGAAGCCGATCTCGATTCCTGAGAAATACAGGGGGGCGACGCATCGGATTCGTTGTATAATTCGAATAGCCAGCTGCTTCGGAGCAAGTGAAGGAAAAATTCAATATTGCTTGGGTGCGAAGTTCCCTTCGTTGGCGGCGTGAAGATTGACGTGCCTCAATTGTCTGGCGCTATTTAATTAGGCCGAAAGCCGGTATAATTGTTGATATAGGCTTAAAGTCGGAATAACGACTTCTTTTCCTCAGCAGCGAACGATACAGCCATTCTTTCGCAATCCATTATTTCACTTATCCATCACGATCAATCATACTTATTACTCTAACTCATTTTGAAATCACTACGTTGCGTCTAACTAAGGTTACTTATCGCTTTTAATTGAAGTATCTCTAATTATTCCAAAGTCATCGATCCAAATCTTAAGTATTTTGGCTGTATCGAACCCTTATCTAAGGATCGGGTGATCCATCAAACAAAGAATAAGATATTTTCGTGATCTTCTCGCAATCTTCTTACGATCGGGGAAATTGTAGCTAGTAGGGAAATTGACAATAACGATCGACCGGCGTTCGATCGATCAATATAACGGAATGAGGAGTGAATCCAAGGTATACGAACGGTCCGTGCGGCGCGACGACGGGCCGGGGATGGAATCTCAGATTCTCAGGGTGCGACTTGAAGAACAACTAGGCAGAATTAGGCTGCTGAGAGGGAGATACGAGACGGCACGATCGGGCACGATAGGAGCAGACTCGGTGTCGCCAATACGGCAGTCAGAAGGGACGCCAGTGGCAGTAGGGACGGCGTACGGAGACTCTCGACGGAGTTGCACAGATCACCGGTGCACGAGCAGTATATAGCGCGCACATCGTGGGTGCCGGTCTTCATAAGGCACTCGCCGTTGTCCTTCTCGGCGTCCGTGATGTAGCCGCAGCTGCGGACGACCCTCTCCTTGCCGTACACTGCAACAGCAACGGGAACGGTGTTGAAATCTCTGTTTTTAAATTCCTTTCGCTGCTTAGAATCTAGAATTATTTAGAGATTTAAATCTAGGATAGATATGATCTTTGAATCGGGAATAGTCACCTGTGGAATAATTTTTATATTCCAGCAGCGAACAAATGCTCAGTCACGGTAGTTTCTTTTATTGATCCGAGAATCTATATATTTTTTTAATTTCATCCACAGACTTCTATAAAAGTCTGTGATTCCACCTTACTTTTTAACAAAAATAATAAGTGAATCTATTCAACTCGATTATCATGATAAGGTCGAGACACCTGACGTCACCTTGATTGAAACTTGACGAAAGTTTCATCGAATTTTATGTCAATTTAACGTCACTGTGATATTGCGTGTTACTTGGATATATAGGGTGTATCTAAAATAACGTATACTAATCAGTGCTATTCCTAATAAAAAACTGAGTCGAAAAGTTCTTTAGCATTTTGCAATTTTCGCAATAGTTAACAAGACATTAATTACAAAAAATCGCTGAATATTGGTTTTCAATAATTTTTTACTCAAATACTATCAACTTTACAGAAAAACTGCTAGAGATAAAAATTGTTTATTTTCTTCTTATAAAGTTATGAGAATTTTTTCAGAATTTTTTAATACCATATTTTCTCATGGTAAAAATAAGAAAATGCAATACTAAAAAGTTGATAAAAAATTCTGAAAAAATTCTTAAAATTTTATGAGAAGAAAATTAATGATTTTTATCTGTTGCAGTTTTTTTGTAAAGTTGATAGTATTTGAGTAAAAAACTATTGAAAACCAATATTCACGATTCAGCGATTTTTAGTAATTAATATCTTGTTAACTATTCCGAAAATTGCAAAATGGTAGAGAGGACTTTTCGATTCAGTTTTTTATTAGGAATAGCACTGTATGGTTAGTGTACGTTATTTCAGATACACCCTGTATATATTATAATAATCTCAGAGTTCTCAAATATTATTGATTATTATTAATTATTTTGCAAGTAAGGCAATCAATAATATACAATATCGTTCAATAATATTAATGACTTTTAAGTGGAGATATAAAAATCATCTCAAATGATTGTTTACGTTAAGAAATTGGGTGACTATTCTTGAGTTAAACGCGGTTATTCATGTTCCGAACTTATCATCGACGGCTCAATGGACCCTTTGATTAATTCAGAATCGATAGCTTTCGATAATAATTCAATTCTTCTCATAAATAATTCAATTGCTCTTAATTAATCCAATCGCATTAACGCCTTGTCACAACGTTGCCCGTTGGAGTGACATTATTGCAATGCTATCGCATTATTTATAAAATGTAATATTATTGCAATGCCATTGCATTACTTATAAAATGAGTGTAGGATGTTACATATTTGTGAGTTGCGGATCAAAGCATGCCTAACTTGTGTAACTGATATAAATGACGTTTGTTAAATAACAAATTTTTAAACATGCAATAAATCGTTACAGTTGCGAGCTGTTATTTGAAAAATTATAATAATAATAAATGTAGAGTTAAATCAAAGTAAAAACTGATAAGCGCTGATTATTTTGACAAATATAAAACTTTCGGAATTTTTGTTAGATGAAGTTTAACTTGGATTTGCAGAAGCAAATAGAGACCTTTACCTTTTTGACTGATTTTTCGGCAAAGGGTAGGCTCCAAGTGACTGAGGTGCTCCAGACGAGGCTGAAAGCTGCAGTTTACAGTCCCCAAAGTGTACGTATCTAATGGGTCGCCACATCTGGGGTCGTACTCGCTGTTGCATTGGTAACATATTATCGCTTCACCTGAAATAGAAAAAAAAATCGATCGTCATGCATTTGCAGTCGGATTCGCAAAGAATTATCATAAAATGGAATAAAATTGTTTCTCCTGAATCTCGAAATCGCTAGATATTTCGAAGGTTTTCTGCGATATTTTTGCGATTTAAACAGTGGCAACTATCTTACACATTTATACGAGAGATTACGGTGAGCATTACGTGCAATCGGTTAAAATTCTCTCTTTCATCCCTTTTTGTGTTTTATGACTATTTTAAAGGCTCGTCTTTTAAAGACCAGAAACTTGACCGTGATTTCTCGACAAATTCAACTAACGTCAATGGCGATGAGAATTAATCGGGAATAGATCTGATTCACGTTTTACCCTTCTGTGACGTAATAACGTGGCACACGCGCTCGGTCACATCCTATGGAAACCAGGCTGATACGGCGCCAGCTGATATCGAACAGTCAGGCGAAGACCTTCACTCGTAGTTCGATACGAAGAAACCGAATTTTTTTTCTACCGGATATAAAATTAGACGATTGCACTCCCATAAAAAAAGATTTCTGGATGCTATTACTTCTACCATCAAATAGAATCGATAATCGATATAGAGACAATCATACTTATTAACAGGAGAATATTTTACTCTTAAATGGAAGATTCTTATAAATTCAGAATAAGATGATCTTGGAGATCAGTTTTATGTACCAAATATTTATGGAGCCAATATAAAAAAGTCTTGCTTACATTTTAAATATTCTTTTAAATAAGATCAAATACGTGCGCGTCTTAAAATTTCATCCTAATAAATAAAATCTTAATGTTATTTAAATATATCAATAATGTTTCGTCGATAACCGAATTTTATTCGAACAACCGACAATTTATAATGGATACTCGGTTTCACTGAAGTCGGACAATTCGCATTTTGCAAGTGAATCTAAGCGATTTATTTCGTTTGCATTATGCAAATTACATTTGCTCGTGAAGCAAAGATAAAATTTAGATGAATGATGATTATTTGGCGAGCAAAGATTTATTCGTCGTTGATGAAATTGCAGATATATATACGCTATACATGCATAAAATATAGAAACGCACGCGTTGAAAAAGAAAATAAGAGAAATATATCAAAGAGAATATATAAAAAAAAATACTGCACAATAAATTAATAATAAAAGTCTACGTTGCTAATTAAAATTTCGCTCTTATTTTCTCTAGGTAAACAAATTAATTTTTCAGAGAAAACGAAACAAAGATTTCAATTTCTAGATCTAAAGTTCTCTCAGAATACACATTATAGGAACAGATAATGCTATTGCAATTAGAGAAATGGAATACTTAAAAAAAAAAAAAAAAAAAAAGAAAGAAGGAGAAAGAAAGGAGGGTGGAGGAGTAGAATCATTATGAAGAAAAATAGAGCAGAAATAACAAAAGACGGCATAGTACCATCATTACAAGAAAAGCGGGATAGACAAAAACTACATTCAGGGTACACAGTGCAAAGCAGAGGGATGGGGGGGAGGTAAGTGAGAGGAAAGGGGTCGGAGAAGGAGAAAGTGGGTCGCTCGATAGCCCTCACGACGTCGGCTTTCGTAGGCGCTACCCTAAATTTCAACAAATTGTCGGATATAGCGCATTCATCCGTGATATCCCGAAAGCGGATTGCCGATGCCAGTTAACATCGTATCGGCAATTACTTCGATCGGCGAAGGGAAAACCGGGGTGGTTCTCGCCGAGCGAGCGTCAGTAATCGATCCTCGCTTCGCGAACGTGTCTATTGTAGGATCTATCATAGCACGATCGTCGTGATCACACGCTGTAAAAGCGATACAATTCGATCAGAAGCGAATGGTCGACTGACCGCACGAAATCCGCAGATCCGAAATAGTTACATCATTGTGATCAAGTTACGTCATTTCGTCCAGATACTTTCACCTTTCACCTTTGCCCCGCTTTACGTCATCGACCCGCAGACGATCCCGAGCTGAGAAGATAACGACATCGCAGCTCTTAATCGTACCCGGGAAAACGAATATCTATTTGTGCATAGATGATCTTGGCTGTTTCACGGATTCGACTTTTCCGCTGTCGCCGTCACCGGATACGTATATCGACAACGTCGGCGGAGGAAAATGTGTTTAAAGTACGTCGATTCATTCGAGGACGATCGAATTTAACGCGACGAAACCAGGCCGCGCTCATGATGAGATTTAATTCTGGAAAAAAACCTGATTCTCTTAATTAAACGAACTGTCATGTTGTAAATAATTGAAATAAAGTGAAATACGTGTAAGCAAAATTTAGAGATATTTAATGCAACATAAATTTTTATCATAGTTTTCTTTATGTGATTCTACTTCTCCACCCTCTTTTTTTTCTTTCTTTTTTCTATTTAAAAAATTCCATTTCTTTAACTACAATAGCATTATCTGTTGCTATTATATATTATGTATTCTGAAGGAACTTTAGATCCAGAAATTGAAATGTTTGTTCTGTTTCTCTCTGAAAAATTAATTTGTTTACCGTAGTAGTTTCTTTTTACAGTTTTATAAATGCAAAAGTTCTATATCGTTCCAAAGTAATCTGTGCGATTAAATAAGTTGTGGATAACCCGATCAAATAAGATTTAATGAGATTATTTTATAATTTCGCTTAAAGTCTCGACAAAGAGAAATGTAATTTCTTTTTTAACTTCGTTCTTAAGCGATTACGCTCGAAAGAATCATTTCAGTGATTCGAAATCCTTTTTTTGTTAAAATATAAAAAAATAGTAAATATCCAAGCAAAACAAACAAGTCACGATATAATGTCAAAATGACATTAAAATGAATTGGAAATGATTGAAAAATGACTTTTAATGATCAATTTGGAGTTATTTTGACATCATAATGACTTGTCGTTCTGCTTGGGTACAAATCTGAGAATAATTTTGTTGATCATCAAAATAATTACATAGGAAACTCAAGCATGACAATGCTGCAAAAAATTTTAACATTCTAACAACCAGCTTGAATGCCTCACATAATTATTTTAATAGTTCAACAAAATTATATATTTTTACAGATTTGTTTCTATAGCTAAATTTTTAAAGCAGCAAAACCATTATTTCCGTGAAGTTATTGCGATATTTTTCTAGCACGGTAATAGGATTCGATTTGACAATCGCATACGTTATCTTCACGATCCGAAGAACCACAAGTGCTACCGTTGTAGGAATTCACCGACCAGTATCTTGCAAACCGTAATACCGCGTATGATACCAATATTGCTAAATATTCCTATTGTTTGACACAAAAAATGCGAAATCCATAGGAGAATAATAAAAAAGAGAAAGAGCGGAAGAATGAATTATTTCTCTCCAATTCACCTCGAAAAATAGATGAATTAAATTAAATCGAGTATTATTTGTGTAAAATTGAATAAGAGAAACGAAAATATCTGGAAGTGTCTAAATTCTAAGGGATTTATCAATGATGTAAGACATTCATATTATATCTTTTCTTGATTCCCGATCGCTCCTTGTGCAATTAAAAATAAACGGCTTATAAAAAGTATAAAAAGGAATTAAAATCTCTAATTTCAATCATTAAGAATTTAGAATTTAGCGACAAGCTCATTTTAAGTGACCTAATTTTCTGACTCGTATATTGCCAATTTAAGTATTTATGTAAAAAAAATGAACCATATAAAAGTATATATTTCACAATTTCATTCATATAATCGGTTCGATAATGCTTTTCGCTGTTCGAAGTTGTCCACAAGTTGTAACAACTAATCTGTCTGTACGTAGTCATGAATAATTCAACATACAAGATATAAAAAAACTACAACTTTTATTTGCTCGAAACAAATGCGATAAAATTTAGATAAAATATCGTAAATATGACAAATACAAAAAGTTTAAAGAGAAGCTAGTTTAACTTGTGTTGTTTGATGACTAAAAAACTAAATCTTTATTTATTTTTTCGAAACAAATGTGATAAAATTTAGATAAACTATCGCACGTACGAATCGCAAATCGTTACATCAATAACACGCATTGCAAAGAGAATCTCTCGAGAAGAAAAAGGATAAAGAAATCCTGCCAAAGTTTTGCAATCGGAAGATTAAAATCTTTGAAGACTAGATCTTCATTTTCATCAAGATTTCCTTTCCGTTGAAACTCCTTAAAACATGTAACATGTTTTTACTTTCGCGTGATCCTTAAAATATTAAAACGGACCTGATGATTTCGAGACTATTTTGGATGACATAAAACATGAGGAAAACAAAGGATTTAATTTTGCCTCGAGATTAATTCGCAAAGGGTTAAACGTCTTCTAAGCTTTTGGTTGTCCGGGCTTTTATGACCCCGCGACGACGTCTGACCGACTAATTTATGACGGTAACTTTCCCTGCCATCACCTCTACGCCGCATTGCGCCCGTGATGTATACAACTCCTTTCCTCACTCCAATCCTGAATAAAGTGCACGAGGTCATATTATCGATCGTTCCTATGCTTTCGGACGAAGCAATGTTCAAAAGTGGCAATTTAGTCCGATTTATATCAAACATATCGAGTTCTCTTGTTAAATTCGTGAGCGCAAGGGCGCCTCTACTTCTCATCTGAATTTCCTGTTGAAAGTATGAAGTGCCTGTTGAAACCGTGAACATTTTCCTGGGAAGTGTTGCCGTCAGTTAAACTTCTCTCTAAATGTTCGTCGAAACAATCTCCTATATTTCCCCGGGAAATGCCGCATTGAAAACTATCGCAAGTTAGACAATGTAGAACTGACGTAAGGACGTCATTCTATTGTACAGGCATCTTGAACATTTCAACATCTTTCAGCGTTATTCAAGAAAGTTAAATCCATGATCGAGAATCTTTCTGAAAAAAAAGAGTGCAAATGAAATGACTGTAATCAAGAGAAACAAATTGCCTTTAAAAGAGCATTTGAAGTATAGATTTTACCAAATATTCAGCAGTGTTAAAGTTGCTAATGCAATTATAATAGTTTTCAAATATATATAATATATTATTATATATATTTATAATATTATTGAATAGTATACTATCATAATAGCTAAACGATATTTTTAAAAACGAAGTAAAAGTATGTAAAAATAAATGCGTTTCTCAAAGAGTTTTTATCTTTCAAAGTTTGCTTTTTTTCTCAAATAAGAATCATTAGTTGCGTTATTTTATCCCCTACATCGATACATCCCTTACATTCGTCATAAGATATAAAAGAAATCGGGAAATGATAAAATGGGGAAGATCTTCCTTAAAAGGAATCGCGCAAATTTCGATGGGGAATCCCTTTCGCCCAAGGATCAAGGTCTAAGGACTCGTTGCTTCAATCGCTATACCGTGCTTCGTACGAACAGGTCGATCACTGTTCCGGGGAAGACTTTCCACGAAAAAACAGGCCCTTCGCGG
>NW_017257333.1:216857-235318 GCF_001594055.1 Mycetomoellerius zeteki
CGAGGCCGATGATCAACGCAGCTTGATTCGCGATCATGGTCATCGCGATCGCCGGACCATGTGCTCGTGGATCTAATCGTGCCGCGACGCCCGCGACCGTCGCATGGAGGGTGCTCCAGTCGTCGTCGCCGTCGTCGCCGGGGAAAGGATCGGACAGTGCGTGAATATACGCGTTCGCCTCTCGTCCTCGTCGTCGTCGTCGTCGTCGTCGTAATAACAGTCGTTGTTATTTCCGTCGTCGCCGCTTCCCGGCCGGGATGAGAGCGCGAGACTCGATCTCCGTTCCCTTCAGGGACGGTGATCCTTTCTCGGGTCGCGCGCCGCGTCGTTCGCCACCTCACCCGGACGCATAGCAACTGACTGACGCGCGTTACGCGACCGAGTTACCGAGTTTCTCTGGAGCACTCTATATCCGCACGCTATGCGGCAGATCCACCCCCTCGAACACCCGCGATGCGCCCGCCGTCGCCGCGTCGCGCCGGTGCATTCGTCGATGGTGCACGCGCGGTTTTCCTTTCCTCTCGCTGCCTTCCTCCCGCTCGCGTACCCTGGGGGTGCGCACCCCCGCGTATACGATCGCGCCGGCGAACCTCCCCTCTCCGCATCGACGTTATTAAGAATGCTATGGATTCGCCGCGATATACTTTCGTTCAATCATTTTAGGTCTCGCGTCGAGAAGATGTATAGATTCAGGATACAGCGATATTATATTTTCTGTGATATACGCAAATATTATTATATATATAGGACCTGCAAAGGTTGAAATCACAAAATAAAAATCAAATTGGAATATCTAGCAAGTAATAAATTAGTATAATTATAAATTCCATAATTTCCATATAGTTAATTAATAACATAAATAATGTAAAGGATTAGAAAAAATTTTTTAATTTTAAAGAAAACGAGACGCTCCCGATTTTAAAATATATAATAAATATAATTTTTAAAAATGTGTGTGTGTGTGTGTATCTTTCTTTTAAAAAATATCCTGTATACGTTCTTTCACAGTTGATTGCTTAAAACACGTACTTGAAGTTTGTTAATTTTCTATACCTACGTACCGCCTACACGTAATATCCTTTACATTCTTTACAACGTTCTACGATATCTCGCGGCGGTGTACATTTCCGCTTAGAATTGTTGACTTCTCGGTGCTTTGTTGTTTGCGACGTTCAAGCACGTAGTGTTCTATTTCCTCGCTTTACATTTCCCAGACAGCACACAATATTTATAAAATATTTACAAAATGTTTATAAATATTTATGATTTATTTTAAATATTTTTTAAATATATTTTTGTGGTCTTTTGCACAGATCATAAACATTTATTATAAATAATATGAAATATTTATTGTAAATGTATAGTAAATGCTATGAAAATACTTAATGATAAATTATAATCCAAGTAAAAAATACTTTTTAGAAATATTGATTTATATTTATTGTAAATATTACAATACATAAAATATTTGGTCAATATTTTAATAATATTTCGAATAAAGCTTTATATAAAATATGTATGAAATATGTATATAACATTTAAAAAAAATGAATATTAATAAATATTTTCATAAATATTCTGTGCTGTCTGGGTTGTGTCTTTCATTTGAATAATATATTGTATTTTTTATCAAAAAAATTATAGACTGCAAAAGAAGAAAAAAACAATCTGTTGTATTGTCAGGATCTAAAGCTGACTTTTCATACGCAGCAATTTGTTGCTATTGATTAAAAATTTTATATGAGATGACGCACTTATAATTTTAAGAACTATTAAGATATATGTAATTAATCGCGGCAACAAATACGATATTAATTATTATTTATTACCCAAACAACACAAAGTCTAAAATTGTGACATAAGACATCTTTAAGTCGTCTTTTAGACGCAAAAAAAAGTCTTATATGACCCGATTTTAGACACTTTTTGTTGTCTGGGTAGTTTATATTTAATTCATTAATTATATAATTTGAGACTTTTCTATCTATTAAATAAGTAGTTTTACCTGTCCATAAAAATGTGATAATTACCTAGGACATATAATTGCTTAATTTTAAATGTAATTGGTTCTTACTTTTAAATCCAACTATATAAACGTATAATAAATTAGAGACATGTTTATATCTTATTTCTACATTCAAAAAGATATTATTAATTAATATATTTTATTGTAAATAGATTTATTCGTGTTGCTTGAAATTTTTAAAAACGTTGCACTTAACACAAGATAAATTCAGACGTCGCGAGATAAACAGAAAAAAAGAAAGAAAGCATGCAGTTTATTTTTTATTACACTTATTACAATTATATATAACATAAAATGTTATAAACAGAAATGAAGAAAAAAGAAAAATAAATTAAATATATAACAGATAAATAAAAATATATAATAGATAAAAATAAAAATAGTAAAATTAAAAACGAAAAACATGAAAATAGACAAAGAAAGAAAAAAATAGGAAAATCAGAGCAAAGATTTTGAATGCATAAAGTGCAAGCAACACGAACAGACTTTTTTATCGATACGACTAGGGAATTGAGCCTCAAACAGTCTCGTGTATTTACCTGCAGTCCGTGTTCTAGATAGTTCTCGATTTCCCTCGTTGGCAGCAGTTGTCGACGATTGACATAAGGGGGAGGGATTGGCCAACAAACGGAGAACCTGTTGTTCGCGAACGAGGAATCGAGGAATGTAGACACGCCGTGAACGTGAATGCCATCATGAACACCAAAAGAAATCCACAGCATGTGTCAAATTTGTACAACGGAGACAATCCCGGTACGTTTGCGCTTCGTCTCTGCGATATTTCGCCGAATTACATCCGCGCGCGCGTGTGCTAATCGGGAAAAACGCGCGTACGCGATTCATCCATAGATAGTAAACTGAAAAACCGTCTGCTGGGCGTCTTTATGGCGTCTGCTATTGCACGAAAACAATTTTTCCTCTGCGTATGTAAATGCGGTCCAGCGACGCTGCTTCATTTCAGATAGATGTTATCCGCGGACATGATTATTGCACAGATTTTAGTGTTTTATAATTGAAATATGCATTTTTTTAGGTGTGTTTTTATAACTATTTTGATTACTGATGACGCAAAGAACTTCTTGTTGATAGTACGTGTTGTATCATGTGGCAAATTTATGTACTTATTTGATATATTCCTTTCCTTTGATACAAAATATATAAAGTAAAATCTGTTATTGCAAAAAATAGTGTAATTTTATTTATCTATCATGAATATTTTATGATAGTTTATAAAAATTTTCTGAAGATTTGTCACAAGTTTTTTTTTTAGAAAATTTAACTTTTTAGTAGAAATTCAATATTATATGTTTAATGATAAATATATAGATATATTTGAGAATAATAATTATAAAAATTGTTATAGGTACCGTAGGAAGGGACAGTCCATCAGCATTGTTGGAAGTACTTGCTGAAGTTGCATCTCAAACACTGCACTCAGAAAAGAAACATATTAACTCGATGCTGACGTTGCAATTCAAACCTAAAACTGCGAGTATGAAACGGAAAGAATCGTGTTTTACCGTATCTCAACTTGCATCTATGCCTGTTTCACATCTTGTTAAGCAATTTGCCGTTTTTACAAGCGATGAGCTCAAAAGACAATATTCTTACACTTGTGCATTAGTCCCTGGTTGCCATGAGAAATATACTAGTTTTGCTAGTGAAGAAAAGGCGAGAGGGTGCATAAAAATTCACCTAGAGAAGCATTTAGAACAGCTAAAAGCTGATAAAGAGACTTGTATGTATTAATCAATTACTATTATCTCTTTGTATTATCATCAACTTGTCATTAATATTACATAAAAGAAATTCTGATGAAATTTGTTTATGATTGTTTAATATTATTTATCTTAAATTTTAAATTCACGATAATATATAAATGACATATAAATGCTCATCCTGGAAATATCCTGGAAAGACTTATGTGCAATAAATTTATATTGTATTTATGTATTAAAAGACTTGTTTTTATGTTATTATAGGTGATACATTTACAGCGAAAAGTATAAATCATAAGAATCTCAAAACTAATTTACAAAATAAGAAAAGTCGGATGCAGCAGATAAAAAAACCGCAAGAAACGTTAAATAAGGAGAATAAAGATGTGATATTGGAAAAGCCCACCAATTGTTTACGTAAAATATTTTTGAACGATATTAATATTAAAGAAAATGAGAAGCAGAAATGTTTCCAGAAATCGGAAAATAAGGAAGTGTATGACACTGAATTAAAGAATCCTTCGCAAATAGACAGTAAAGTTCTTGGCGATCATAGTTATTCTGAACGATTAGATGATACGACGCCTAATAGAAAAGAAACGTCTCTCAATAATATCCCTGATAATGCATCAGGAGAAGAAAATGTTAGTAATAAACAATTTATAAAACTATGTAATTGTGAGAAATATTTAAACATTACATTGATATATGTACTAAATTTTACAAATATTTACATTTTTTCAGATTGTATTGATGGTTGTTGGTACTGATAGTGTACATATGAAAGAGTATTCTCACATCCACCAGAAATTAGCTGAAAATTGTCAAGATTCTAATATTGCTTGTTCGCCAGGTATGTTCCATAATTTCATCCATAATTTATAAAATAAAAAATACAATATTATAATTAATATTATAGAGATGAATATTATGTTAAAATAAAATTATGTAACATGTATAAATTTCTAAGTATTATATTTATATATATGTATAAAATCACACATGTCACATATGATCAGATAAAACTCAAATCAGCACGGAATCAAACACAGAGATGTGTACAACTACCAAGCCTAAAGGAAAAGCAAAGTTTATTGGCACTAGCAAAGAAGAAAGGGAAATGGCACTAGCATATATAGATCGTATTAAGAAGAAGGGTAATCCTACAGGGAACAATCTTCAATGTCGCATTTGCGATCCCCCTCGTAGTTTCACAGCGCCTACAACTTTAGTGTCTCATTATCGAAGTCATGCTGGAATAAAACCGTATGAGTGTCGGATATGTAAAGCTGTTTTTACGAGAAGGCATAGTTTGAAATATCATACGTTGATTCATCAAAATCAGACTCGTTTTACATGTACGGATTGCGGAAAAAAGTTTAGGCACCCATCTCATTTTAGAGAACATCAACGTAGGCATACTGGAGAAGCACCGTTTGGATGTGATGATTGTGGACAACGGTTAGTAAAATTATATAATTCTGAAATATATTTATAATATATAAATATATATATAGATAGTAATATATTATATACAGATATTGACATTTCATTTTTATCAATAAGTTCAAGTAAAATTAAATCACACATAAATTAGTAAATTTAAATTCAACAAAATTCTTTGTCTTTCTGATCTAAAAAAAGAGAGAATTAATTGATATTAATAATTTTGATCATATAATATTAATATTTTGCTTTTTATGTTAGGTTTAAAACCAGAAATACTTATAAACGTCATTTAAAAACACGACATAATAAAATCCTTACCACGTTTGGTGAAGTTTTGCATCCTCCAGAAGAAGACTGTCAAAACGTTCGAATTAATCGAAAAAGGAAAGATGACTCTCCAGAAGCTACAATAAATATTGATAACATTGCATCCAATGCAATCGTGAGATTTGAAAACCATGACGAAACGCAAGTTACTACAGATACAACAGAAGAGTATGTTCTAAAAGATGGTATTGATAATAATAGAAACTGGGAAACAAACGATATAATACAAATTGATAAATTTGGGAGTTTTGAGATTTGCTCGGAATCTCAATTGAATAAGACTGATGGTATTGAGACTGAAATAGCTATAGATTGTAAATACCCTGATAGAGAGAATAGCAATGTCAATGTGGAATGTATCGATAATATAGAGGATGGCCTGCTGCAATTAAAAAATCCTTTTTACGATAATTTAAGAGTAACTGATAATGAAGAGAATCATGATGTTTGTCATAATATCGAGGATCAGGATTATGAGTGTAGCAATGAAATAAAATGTAAAGTCAATTCTAAAAGTGAAACATCAAAAGAAGAAATACAAAAAGATGAAGAAGCAATACAGCATGAAGTAAATACAGATTTTCCAGAAGAACAAGGTAAAAGCAACTTGCAAGTGTTGCAAGAAACGCACGATTATCATAAGAAAATATTCAATAGTGATATACAAGACAAAAACACAACAAATTTAAAAATAGCGCAAACAGAAGCTACAAGTTTCAATGAAAATGATCAAAAATATGATGCCATTATACAGAATGATGTCACGAATGAAAATCCTACTAAATGTGCAAATTTTGATATTGAAAATAAAGAACATCTAGGAAATAATATCTTCTGTGCACAAGTTGTATATGAAAATATTAATATTTTGCAAGCATCCAATGAAGCTAGTGAAGAGATTATTCTAGAAAATCAAAATAACGTATTGCAAGAAAACGAATGTATAACTCAATCTGTTGCGACTGATGTGGTAGAAATCTTAAATGTTTCTTCAAAAGAGAGTAGTGAAGCAAATCAAGGAACCGATCAACGACAAAGTCATCAGTATTTATACATCCGTTCCGAACAGTTAAGTACATTAATTGCTCAGAATAAATACGTAACTATACCGCTACATCAAATCAAGTTGTGTCGCGATCATGGATTGCAAGCGAAAGTGGACAATCACCGATCGATATATATCATAAATGAGGATATACAAACAATTATAAAGCAATCTGAGAAACAAAACACGATTTTAATTTTATCTAGTGATATCTGCAAGAACAGCATTTTTCAAATTGACAAAAATAGTATTATTGTCAAAGCTCTAAAGAGATAGATTGATGTATGCAAAGTAAAAGTAATATTTGTATAAATAAGATATGTAAAGTTTAATGTTGATCACGTTCAAAATATATTTTGTAACATAACAATGCGCTAATAGATACAGTCGATCGTACATATGCAATAATTGTTGTAACAAAATAATCCTAGAAAGAAGGAATAACACAATATAACGCTGCATATTCTTGCTTAAATATCTAGAAAACAAAACCAAATAGATGTAATCGTGTTTCTCATTTTTATTACGAGATATAATTAATTAAAGGTATATAGTTTATATCTTTATAATATTACTTAAGGAAAAGATGTTAACGGACTAATGAAACTATTCTTGTCGATTTGATAATAATTATGGATGGTATTATTATTGTAAGTATTGGACATTAATATCGTTGGCATTTATTTGTTATATAATGTAAGAAATTAATTTTTTATAACTTTTTTAAACATGTTAAGGTAAACGTTCCAGTGACCAGACATGTATGTATCTATGTCGGGACACATTACGTAAAACTTTATATATTTCTTTATATTATTAATCTCAAATGTTTTTTTTTAAATATAATACTATAATTATATATAATTATAAATATTGGATTATTATAAATATAATTATATATAATTTTATCATTAAATACAATTAAATTATAATGTAATAAAAAAAGCATTTGAGATTAATAATAATAAATTTGGTGTATTCAAACGTAGGTATATGCTCGATCACTAGGACGTTTACCTCATTATCAGCTTGTATTGATTGCAATAATTATCTGCATTTATTAATTTTCAAGTTTAATACCAAATTAGTATTCAAAATTAAATTTTGCATTCTTTAATTTCACTCTTGACATGTACAGAAAATAAATCTAGTTTCACACGTATTACTTTTACTAGATACGGTTCTATTAACTGTATTTATTAGCATGAAAAAAATATGAAAATATGGTAGTGCTAAATATAAGAAAGTACGCTACATGTTATAGTTATTTAATCTCAATATAATTTCATATAAAATTTTCTATTTTTTTTTTTTTTTTTAAGATTGTCGTAAATGTGTACTATTACACACACATATTTCATAATTTATTTTTATAATAATTCTATTGAAGCTTTTTATGTTTATCTCTGCTATCTTGGATTATTATTTTAGAGTATATCTTTACATACAGATTGCTTAGGTTCTGCGCACAATGGAGGAAATATTAGGAATAGGAATAAATATTAAGATTTTAACCTATCAGATATCAGTTACACAGAATACACGGTTTTTAATAGGTTGAAATCTTAATATTTATTCCTGTTCCCTAATATTTGTTCTATTGTGTGCAGGCCCTTAAAATAATAACACATTTATAATTTTTTTAACAATTATATATTATATTAGCTGAATGAACAAAAATTATAGATATTTATAAAATGTTATATAATGCGATTTGAGAACAAAGTTCAATTGTTTACATTGAATCATTCACTTTCAATTTGGATCTTTTTTTATTCCTACACTCTCTGAACTGATGCACACGGTGCAACAAGTTGAAGTGAAATAAATATACGTTTGTTTCATTTCAACATATTGCACCGTATACACCAATTCAGGAATAAAAAACAGACCTATAAATTGCTCCGTATGAATTATGCGTAACGTATTTTAAATGTAGCTTCGCGCATTTCTTTTTGATAACATCTTTTTCAGCAATACATTTTTTTCTAAAAGAATCAAGATATCGCAATAAATTATTAAATTATAATTATTATATTTCAAATAAGGTATTCGAAAATTCACATATTGTTAATAACTGATAATCTATACATTAAGTTATAAACCATATTTTCTATCTAATTTATGAGTTTCTACATGTTTTTTTATGTTGAATAATATATAATTTTTATGCTAAATAGTGTAAAATTTATTCTATTTATTTGTATAAAATCTATATATCCGAGAAGTTCCGAGATTCAATTGCAATCTAATTAGAAGTACATATTCGATGTCCTTAGAAAAATAAAACGTAGCTAACCAGATATTATGTTGCGGCTTAACTAACAACGTGAATAAAGCAGACATAGTCAAAGCATGGATAAAGAATTTACAATAGTGGTATTTTAACTTTGCTAACAAAGAAACATTTTTTTAATATTGTTAATTAATTAAAAGAGAAGTGCATACTTTCACAACACAGTAACTTAAAATCTAACAGTGTTTATGATCCTTCGGCTCAGCTTCAGTTTTTGTTTTTTTTTTCCAAACATTACGTCTTTGTGAATTACTAGCTTTAGGATTCTTACAATAAGCCATGGCTTGCGCCATTCCGGTTATCCATTCCCAATCTTCTTTTGTCCAATCAGGATCAAAGAGCTTTTTTAATTGATCATCAAGTGATAGATCAGTCGTCACTGATTCTCTTGTATTTGCAAGCTCTGATGAGGCTTCAACTTTCTCCTTTATCTCTTTTAGCGACATCTTTAACTCAAGTTAAGGATCTATTAATTTTCCTTGAACAAAATATCTTCTAATCACATTAAATCGAGTTCTGGTTCAGTTATGCTATAGTCAAATATGAGTTCGCAACCTTTAAAAAAGATGCTTTAGCCTGGAAATTTTATTCACTTAGATTATAAATTTGAGACCCTTTAGTTCTTATACTAAAGTTTATTATGAACAAATTTGTAAAAACTCTCATACTTACAAAGAATCAATCTCTGTAGTTTTAGGTGCAGGTATTACGTCCAAGCTTCAAGTAATTGGCCAAGAAATTTGAGTAGTTTTTTCTCTTAGACCTGCTCCATAGATAGACTTTATTCTGTAACCACAAAATTATATTTGGGATTGTTATACACACACAGCACCATGTATACTAGCTTTACCGTAATTAATAACAAAATTCTTAAAATCAAAATTTTGCAAAATTTGACTAAATATTGTTAGTTTATGTGCAATATATTAAAACTCGGAACTTTCTCGACATAGATAATACGAGGGTAGTTCAAAAAGTTCTCGTTCTGACACAGAAATAACGCTATATATATCAAATTGCTACAATTTTAAACAAGTTTGATCCTTTACAGGATTACTGTTATAATTTCGGACAGATGTGTTCATTAGTTTTTTTTATTTCGGTCATGTAAAGCAGCCAACTTTTGATTTTTTTCATGACAATGCACCTCACGTTTCTGTAATTGAAGAAATTTAAGCGAATATATTGCCATGATGGAACCAAACGTTGGTTGCTTTAGGGCGTATTCGGATTCCCACCCAGATGCTCCACGGGTATCATGTTATTCTTGTTTAACGTTCGGTAAACAACAAGGATAGAGTGATATCTGAGTGACGCTCGAGTGGGAATCTGAAACCCAGCACTACACGATTAAAACAAAGAAACTAATGAACGCATCTATCTGAAATTTTAACAGTAGTACTGTGAAGGATCAAACTTGTCTAAAATTATAGCAGTTTGATATTTGTGGCGTTATTTCTGTGTCAGGCCGAGAACTTTTCGAACTACCCCCGTACAAGTGATCGATTCAAATCAATTTACAATACTTTTTACACAAAAGAATAGAAATCATTGTACAATCAGATGTACCAATATGTGATTAATGTATATACATTATATTACAGAATGTGGTAAGAATAATGAATATTTGAAGTGATTTCTTATGTAAAAAAAATCGAAATTATGTAAGCTATGAGAAAATCCATTTAAAGTCTGTAACATCAGAAGACATGGTACTGTTTCGGCGCTAAAAGAAGTTATTAGTTAACATCATATTAAGTTACATGCCCTTATCCAATACTATTTCACAATTTCTCACACTGTCAATAATTCACAAGTTCAATTCTTTGATGAACATATCAATTAACATATAATGCATTTATACATATTATATAGCCAGGTAATTTTTAATATCGTCTACAAAATAATGAATTTGACGAATATAATTACAATAGTTAAGATACTAATTAACAAGGTAGATAATATCCATGTAAATTATATCTGAAATATTATTGCTATAATGTAAAGGGTGCCTTTTTGATAGAAATAAGATAATAGCGAGAAATAATATAAAAATACGATAGCTAATATCATTAAAATATTTATCAGTTACGATTTCATATTCATTAAAAATATAATCTTTATATAATCCTCTATAAAATTATGTACATTAATTATAATCAGTTTTGATTACAAAAATATGATTTGTAGAAATTTTACAAAAATATAAATTATAGAAATTTATACGGAAAGGAGAAACATGTAAGGCAAATTACTCAAGAATGTTCGTTCTCGCAGAGGTTTCGTGTTGTACAGTTTCGTATCAGAATTAGTATAATATAGTAATAGCGCTTTGAAACCGCGAGCCTATAATATTCGCGTCGTAAGTTATCGACTATGTAAAGAACAATAACTTTGCTTACATAATGTATTTTTCTACGTATATTTTGTACTTACGAATAAATTTCTAAAAATATTCCGCATGAATCATTCTGATTACCCGCTACATAGTTTAAATAAAATCAGGAGTTAGCGTGCAAGTAACATATATTAAAGTTTCTTATGAATGCAAATTCTTTTTACGAACGCGAGGTTCTTAATTGCTTTGTAGAAATCAAATATGACACAATATTGAAAAGATAAAGTAAATGTACATGTAGTTAATGAAAAAATAAAGTAATGTACATGTAATTAATGGACATGATCCAATTATTGGAAGTTATATAAAATTTTAAATATTAAATATTAAGCTTTTAATAATATGTATGCTTTTAAATAATATTGTTTATAAAAATTTAATAACGAATTTATTTAGAGTTATACATATCATTAAAAAAGGTTAATGTTTAACATTTTTGTCATTTCGTTCAAAAATTGGATTATGTCCACTGATTGGTACATTTACCTTAATATGACATACTTGTAAAATACGTATCCCCTCGATATGTCGTCTCGATCCAGATTACGGTACTTAATATCGTTTTGGAGAATTGTGGCTTTCTCTTGTGAAACTTTCCAGAATCTTTCGCTCGGAATTAGTCGACAACGCAAACGGCAAACCCAAAAAACAATTGAAGGCGAGTGAAAGAATAAAAGCGAATCAGACAAAAGAATTCAACAAAAGAAGAACAAAATCTTATAACGTCATCTAACTGCTATCTGCTGCTATCCTATTCATTTCGATACAATATTTTTCCAATAGGAATAATCTGTGAAGGGAAGGATATTTTGAAAATGTTACATCCTATTACGCGCCGCGATTTTAATTAAATGTCTAATATACTTGAAATGTTTTAAAAACTTTTTTATTTTCTCTCAAATATAAGATTCCCTAACATTAATATAATATTCCATTGAATCTTTGCAATTTGTGCTGCAACATTTTTAAAAAGGAAAAAAAGAATTTTTCCTGTACGTTTCCCTGAAACATTTCCGACGTAACAATAAAATTAATTCTATGGATCATATACGTTTTTCGCATTAATCCTTATATTACTCTATTTTGTTTCTTCTGATAATCTTAAATTTTTCCTTATAAGAAATTATTTTCATAAAATTTCGCCCTTCTCAATAAGCAAAAATATTCTTGAAGTTACGTCCCACACAACATGAAATATTTCCGAAATATTTTCAAAATATTTCATTGCAAGATTTTAAATATTTCAGAAATGTTTCATGAAATATTTCTAAAACATAAATATGTCTAGGAAGTCAGACTTTTTGAAATATTCTTATTTTCACAATATTAATTTGTACAAAGTTTCTAAAATATATTTTTGAGAAATATTTTACATTTTTCTACAATATTTCAAAACGTTTTACAGATGTTTACGAAATATTTCTGAAATATTTTATCGAAATATTAAAAAAAGATTCACATAAATATTTCAAGTACAGCACGCTTCGTTTTTACTCGACGATATAAGGCGGCGAAAAACTCATTAGATCGCTTCATTAAGCTATATAAACCGGGAACAACACAAATATTTACAACATCCCAGATTCATCGCCGCGCGAATGCCAAACATTCGCGACCGGTTCGTGTCCGCCGGGTGACAACACGCGCGCGCGACCGGCGACAATTACGCGGGCGCGGCATGCCGTCCTGTTGCTTTTCTTGTTTGGAGAACGGTTTGCGTTCCGCCGCGGGGAACAAGGTTGCGAGGCGATTAAAATGGCGAGTCGAACGCTCGCTCGTGGATCAGGATACAATGGGGTATGCGTGTCGCACATCGCGACGTCCGACGATCGCCCGGGCGCGATTCGCTCGGCGTATATATTTACTGTTACAGGACGTTCGCGCCGTTCACGGCGCGGACGCTGTTCGCCGTGGTTCGCCGCGCGCTCGGCGACCTGCGTTTGTACCTGCAGCCGACCAGTTCACCAGTATCGCGAACCATCGCGAACGGCGAGGACTCGATCGGAGGTACCGCCCGCGCCGGTGTAATCTCCCGTCGATCTAATTCACGCGAGAGAACGTGCGTTCGCCGGGAACGGAATTGGCGACGCTCTCGCAAGAACGGTCTTGCAGAATCATCGGCGATAGTCTCGTCGAATGCATTATTAGATACAGCTGTCTCGTTAAGTCTGGTCTCACGAAAACAGAACGGAACAGGAGAGACCGTTCGCGATACTTCGGCGAGATCGTACTTGCACAACGCGGCCCCGCTGTGCGTCCCATTATTCGCGAGTTATCGAGGTCTTCGCGTTCGCCGCTGGTGATACCAGTACGATTACGCGCGTGTACAACCTTCGACGAGAGGTATTCTCAGGTATTCTAATGTAATCCATCCCAAGGAATACACCAAGTCAAACGATTTTATTTTGACTTCAAAATGATGATTTTAAGTTACAAAGTTTGACTATTTATTGATGTCAAGAATTAAAATAGTTTGATTTTTTGTTGACTTTTGTGTGTTCCTTAGGATACGGAAAGCACAGAAGCTTGCAGCAATATTACCGCAACATTTGCATCGTTACTGCAATATTATTGGAATTATTTGTGCTGTATGATAAGCGTCAACATTATGGACGCTAGCTCCTCTATAGATAGACCGAATATAACGCCTCTACCCAAACAGAACAACTCATACAGTACAGATCATTATAGTGATGTTGACTGCGTTCAGCAAAAAAAGCAACTTTGCAACTGTTATTCAAATCCAAGAAACACAAAAGGCAACAAAGAATCAAAATGATTCTATTTTTATTGTTAACATCAATAAAAAATCAAATTTTATAATAAAAAAAATCACCATTTTGATTTTTATGATGTCAAAGTAGTGATTTTAACTTTCTCTTGACTTACAAAGGAACCGTTGGAACTGTCCCTCACCGATTTTGATGGGCTTTGGATATGTTGTAAAGTATAATATAAAAAAATATTAGACCCATATTTTTTTATCAGCGTATCTCAAGGTTAGAGGATGAAACACCCCCTCGAAAAAAATGGATTTTATCGTTTTTAGCAAATATCTTCGCGCGAAACTATGCGATATATTAAAAAATATTTAATACAAAAGTTTTATGGTATTTTGTGCTCTATATAATGATGTATTCACTTTTTTTAATATCAAATTTTTTAACTTTCTCCTACCTCCACTCATTAATTTTCACCCCCTAAACCTTAAGATACGTTGATAAAAAAAAATATGGGTCTAATATTTTTTTATACTCTACAACATATCCAAAATCTATTAAAATCGGAGGAACGGTTCCGACGGTTCCCTTGTTAGTGTGTTCCTTAGAGATATAAAGATTAGAGATATAAGATTTTTTAATATTATGATTGATTCTTCCCCTTAGTTCCTCACGAATCTAAATGTAGAAACCAATCGCATTAAAGAATTTTACAACAGTTGCAAAGCCGCTCTTTATGTTGAACGCAATCATTGCAACGTCCAGTCCAGCAATATTGCAGTAACATTGCAAACGTTCCAGCAATATTGCTCTAAATTTTTTGCTGTACGGGAAGTCGAGGTACATAACGTCAAAATGACGTTAAAATGAATCGTAAATGATTGAAAGTGACTTTTAGTAATCATTTTGCAATCATTTCCTGATGACTTGTGTTCCGCTTGGTAATCACTAGCAGCCAGACCTCCCTCTATTGAAGAAGTTCAAGAAGAAGCTCTATGAATGCTCGAACGACGTCAGGAGACACATCCGGTACTCAGGAGTTGAACTGTAGCGTGGACTTCGATTGCATCTGGAAGGCTGTAAGTAGCGGTGGTTCGTCGGGTGACATCCTCACGACACGGTTCGACGCTCGTCGAAAGGAGAACTTTCGGGAACAAACATTACCGGCGTGCAATATATCATGCGCACGAAGAACCGTCCCGAAAAACCGAAAGCGACACGACGTTCTTATCGTCGCCAGTACGTACGCGCGGGACACGCGCCATCGGCGTAAATATTGAACAAGTGACGTAATTAGTTGCGCGAGGCATGATAATAAGCGAGGACGTCGTCGTTGCTCGTCGGCGCACCTCGCCATCAGATAAAGCCGCTCGAAATTGTTCCCCGTTTCGAGGTCGACGCACCGCTCGCGTATCTGCCGTGGAGAAGCCCGATAAAAGGTTCAGTCCGGATCCGCCGTCGTTGCCGGCCTGCTGTTGCATTCCCGAATCCTCGCCGGCGGAAACGTACGGAATGGAGGTGAGTCTCTCCCTCTTTTCGACTAAAAAGTAAATGTAAAAAAGGAATTTCCGGAAAGCCGATCGCTCGCAGACACTCCACCATAGAGACTCCACCAACACCGAATATAACTATGTAATATAGCTGTAAAATATTTATATATATGTTATATAGCAGTTACATTTATAGGGTCTGGTTTCTCATCAATGTAAAATTAATTTTAATCTTATAGTTCAATTTTCTCTCTATATTCTTAGGTCCAGTTCCACAACTCACGGTTAACTTTTAACCGAGGTTCAACTTATTCATTGTTTCTTTCCAATTTTAGAATTGGAAAGAAACCGTGAGTTGGGTGGAACTGGGCCTTAGAATTAGAAAAAGATAAACAATAAGTTAAATCAAAATTAAAATTAATCTTACATTTTAGTGGAACCGGGTTAAGTTTGTTTTATGCCCGTTCCTACCAATGTAATTTAATTTTAATCTCAGTTCAACTCTTTACCTTTTTCTAGAGTTAGAAAAAGCTGAATAAATTGAACCGAGTTTAAAATTAATCTACATTGGTAGAAACGGGCATTAGTTGAACTTGTGCACGGTTCATCTTTTCTCTTTTTTCTTCAGTGCAGAGAGAAAAGGAGGAAAGAGATGAATTGTGCAAAAAATTTAGCTAAAAAGAATAAGACTAAAATTTGCTAGAACATATTTTCGTAGAGGGATCGTTCATTGGAACGATCTAAGCGATCTGCCTGTCCCACGAGGTGTTCCTTGCGCTTTCTGCAATTTGCAGCGATCGAAATACGCGTATACTTGGACCTAGGAAAGTTGAAGATGCGTGCTAGACGAGACATCAGGAAATAGAAAAATATGGAAAGTGTAGCTAAACGGAATAAATCTGCGTGACGACAGTCTTATTTATCTTTAATGTTTGAGCAGCGAGTGAATTGACAGTTGCGACAGTTTTGTATACCGTAAAACGCGAATCTACAGAAAAAGATTAATAGCATTAACTGACAGCAGTCTGATTAAAAATAATCTTGTTAATTTTCAGAAAATCTTTAATGAAACAAATGCGTCATCTTGTTTTAATAAAATGTTATTTGTTTTATTAATAGTTATTAAATAAACAAGATAATTTTCAATTAGATTATTTTTTTACTTTAATACAATATCATTTTTTTCGCGTTCAGTCCGAAGTGAGATCCCTTTTCGTATTTGTTTGAAGGTAAAAAACAAAAATTGCTCGATTATACTTTGATTTCATTGCACATCCTTTTTATTTTTTTTCTCGAAAGATTAATAAAATAAAAATAGCATATAGAGATAAAAAGATACTATAATTGATTAAGAAAATAAGGAACTTGAAAAAATACTTGAAAGATATAATTATTTTATTATTTAATTCGCGTGATGAATATGAATTAATGTTATTAGAGATCTGGTTATATGAAAAGACTTGGATTTCGCTGAGCGAAAGTTGATTCCACCTCATACTATTGCGCGTGACATTGCGACTGTGTTTACAATGACATTTTTCATTGAGTCGTCTACGCAATGTTGATATCATATCTTTCACTTTATAGCTTCTTCGTAACGTTTAGTAATTTGGCGTTTAGTAATTTGCTTTAATTGCAAAAACTACGTTAGTGCGACACATAAAGAGGAAAAATAATAAAAATTTTTTATCTAAATTTAAAAAATTCAAATAAATGCGTACTCATAATCGTTTCCTCTGTAACATTTAGGCTGATAATACAACATATTTCGCATATGTAATATTGTCATTTGCTAAAACAATCGATAAATTCGTAAAGCCATATATCGCGATTCCTGTCATATGTTTGTGGAAAACTTTTGTTCACGGTTCTGCATCGTTCTTAAATGCTAAACAAATTGATGGCATGGAATTCTTACCAGAAAGTACGTTTGATATTACTTAGGCCCAGTTCCACAACTCACGGTTAACTCTTAACCGAGGTTCAACTTATTCACTGTTCCTTTCTAATTCTAGAATTAGAAAGGAACAGTGAATAAGTTGAACCTCGGTTAAGAGTTAACCGTGAGTTGTGGAACTGGGCCTTAGGGGCCTATTCTGTGACTTTTAACAACTGCAACGATATCGTTACATTATCATTGCGCAGGTTTTGTATACCGCAAAATAGCTGCGCAATCATAATTTAACGATATCCTTAGAGTCGTTAAGAGTTACAGAATAGATCCTTTAATGTATTGTATTACAATTTTAATTTTTCCCACATATTTATTAGATATATCGCAAGTTGAAATCAGCATCGATAATAACAGACCTTGGAAACTGATCCTTCTGAAGCCGATTGACTTCAACTATAATTCGATTCAGTTGACGTAATATTGTACGCGATCTTCATACAGAATGATACAAGGCTCAAGATCAGAATGAGACAATCGTGTTTGACGCACGATATAAAAATATAGACCTCTCTGAAAAAGGACAGAATGACTGTACGAATATATTACAATCAAAGTCAAGACAGCAATCTATTTTAAGTATATTATTTTTGTCTTTACATAATGATTTATTAATTATGATAAAGATACGGGAAGTAAAATCCTGAAAATTGATTTAATTGAAGCTTTATGTGACCGTATTTTAACGTTTTAGTTACACCTTTAGACTTACTGTGAGTCTTAAATATTATTCTACTTATAATGAGTATCAATTCTTTGATTTTAACTCCAAGTACTTATATTGTCTACATTTTATAATTTGTAACACTTGAAGGAGAATGACTTGACAATTCAAATGTTAATCGACATTGGGAGAACTGTATCGACCTTAAGTCGGTCGCTCAGACATTCTCGAAGGAAGCGAAGATGGTGCACGCCGAGAGGAGAGACGAAAGAGTGGTAGGAAGAGTCGTGGCCCATTTCTTTTAGAAGGGAAACGATGATTACAGTTAAGCCGTTACCTCCGTCGGTGCTCGCTCAGTTTTCTGTGAACGGCATTCC
>NW_017257333.1:235332-319212 GCF_001594055.1 Mycetomoellerius zeteki
CGTGAGAAACTCGGTATAGCGGCTGTAGCAACAGCTTCTGTCCTCGCCTCGCCTTTCGTACGCCACGCCAACCCTTTTACGGCACTTTTCTTGCCAGAGACACCGAGACGAGGTATTAAAACTGGCCTTGGAGTCTTTCTCAGACCTGGTTAATCGTCGCGAAAATTTATTCAACCTTTAATGATATCCGAGCGAATGCTAAGCTTTATGAATCAATGAATAACCGATACAAATATAATAGAAATTGCTTAGCAAAATATAGAAATGCTATATAACATATATAATATATATATGTAAATATACACATTTTACATTCATATTACATATTACATTCATTGAGAAAATTTCTGATTAAAAATGGTCGAATTATCAGAAAATTCTGATCATATGAGTCAGAATTTTGATTAGCCCAACTAGAATTATAGATCCAACTAGAAAATTTTGCCCATTTTTAACCAGAATTCCAATTAATGCAACTAGACTTTTTTTCAGTCTCTGTACCAGTTATATTTGATGTTTACTGGAAAACTGTGAGAAAATGTATTGGATTAGTGAAAAAAAAACTATTGGAAAACGAGTATAGTGTACAGTACTCGATTCGAATGATTTTTCAATTATTTCCAATAGTTTTTTTACAAGTCCAATAGTATTTTACCATATAAAGGAAGAACAGGTTTTTGAGATTTTGATATAAACGTTTGAAACGGAAGAGAGAGTGACTCAAAGAAAAAGAAAAATGATATTGGAGAGAAGATTTTATCATGATAAAAGCGCCGATGTATTCACTGATACGAAAAAAAAACGCTTGATTTCTAATAGCCTTGATTTTTGCCGAAGGTTATCGCTTGGTCGCAATTTCGGTTCCTGTATCTTTTTTACAGAAAATATGTCGCTTATTTATCCGTTTCGTGACTTAAATGCATGACGTGTCGGGGCAATTGCAGTGGAACACGATATAATTTTTTCTGAAGATAAAAACTGATAATGTTCGATATGCGATCGATAAAGGCAAAGATGACGGTTATTGTTGCAATAAGCAATTTGCTGCACCGCTGAAAACCCTTTCACCTTCCTACCGCACGTATACCGTAATTCTTTGAAAGTTGTCTGGTTCTCCATCGGTATCATTCGAATAACATATCTATTTATCAATAGTTATTGCAATCAATCCATTAATCAATATTGGGTCCCAATAAGATGAGAAAGATATCGAGAGAATTGGAATACATAACATGACATAAAAGACGTCATCACGTCACGCCATTTCTTTTATATCTGCGGATCATCAATTATTAGAAACTCTAATATTGATCGTTAAAAAAGATCAGATAAGTTTCTCGACTATTCGATTTTCGATCGAATCCACATTGGATGTCTTCTTGTCTTAAAGTTTTTAAATTCTTTATAAAGAAATTTTAAAACTCTGATAACGAGTTTGTGTATCACATACATAACTTAAAGTTCTTTATATTCTTCGTCAAAAAATTTTTAAACTCTGATAACAAAACCATTAAATTTTAATGTCGAGTAATTTTGTATTCCTCGAGTAAAGATAAAAATTAAAGGCATACGGTGTTCCATATTTTCACGTGGGAATGCATGTGCAGGCGGAGCATAGACTGGAGCAGTTAAAGAAGGCGACGGATAGAATACAAAGGGAAATCGAAGAAGTCACCGAGAGGGAACACGAACTGCGGAACGTGGGTAGCATTAAAACCACATCCCACGAGACGGTAGACTTCAAGGTATCTTTAGAATGCTTACACCAAATAATACAGTTTAGCGTCTATATCTATAAAAATCGTACGCGCATCTCTTTTCATTTATAAAAATAAAAATATTTTCGAGTTTCAATTGTCTGAAGAAAACTCATACAGCACAGAATTTTCAGTAATATCGCTGTAAAATCTCTGCAATATTGTTAATGTTGCAGCAGTGTTGCTGCAAACTTTCGTGCAACTTTGTGCTGTAGGAGAAAGATTAAAATGTGAAAATATGTTTAGAAATTGTCTCAAACATGGAAAGATCCACTTTGTATCTTAAAATAATATATATAATTAATAATTTTATTGCATAGGTGCACCGTATGCCACAAGCTCTGGCCTCGGGAAAACTGAAGAGAACAACGTCCACGCCGCAGATACTGGAGACAGTCAGCCCGACGTCGCTGTCGCCAAACTTGACGCCAAAGATGACGAACGGCGTGATATCTACGCGCACGACGCCGACACCGTTGCGCTTCGCAACCACGCCGAGCCAGAAGGGTTTGATGCACAGGTTTCTAGCTACACGGGGAAAACTCTACAAGAGCAAATCGCCGAACGACGACAGTTTGAATTCTCCCATAACGCCCATTATCACGCTCAATCCTCTGAGTATCAAAGTCTTTAACAGAACATTGGAAATACCACTGGAGCCGGACGACGAGCCAAAGAAGCCATTAACGAGGAAAGGATATGTTCCTGTCGAGCAGAAGATTCAAAAAGAGTTACATGACATGAAAGAACGGGAGAACGAATTAAGGTATTAATTGTTTAAGAATAAATTTTGAAATTTATTAATAAAGCGATTTGTACTATTATTATATCTCCAATCCTGTGACAATAATCAATAATACAAATTTAAATAATAATATCAGAAATAGATGATTCATTTAATATCTGATTTTGTTTTGCGATAAATAAAGCATTAAAACGATAAAATATCATGTTATCTAGGCAAATTGCTGCACATTGCAATAAAAATGACGTAAAAGAGTCTTTTCACTTGATTATAACATTTGTAAACTTAAACCGATTCGTGTAAATCTCTTTTATCTTCTAGATTGATGAGATCACAGATGTTGGCAAAGTCTCAGCCGAATCTACTTGACATAGGAAATGATAACGATTCCGATATTTACGACGGCTCCAGTTCTCTTAGAAGTGGCACTTCCACTAATACCTTGAATGAGGATGAAATCGAGAGAGAACATAAAGGAAAACACAAGGTTAGCAATGTTTCTCACTTTTTACGATCAATTATTATAATCAAAATAAATGTTATTAGTTTATGATAAATGTAATTCTTTGGATCGCGTTTGTTGGTTAGTTTTACTAACAATAAGCGATAAAAAAAACCTTTTATTTATAGCCTAATCCACGACGTCGTAACACGCTCATCGCGCAATGGGAGAATTTGATAGCCGCCAAGAGAGAAGTTATTGAGAACAACAACGAAAAAGATAGCTACTTTTGAAAGTTCTACTATTTGCAGATAACAACGTCTTTATCTTTATCCTATCGGTATCCTGTTCTATCCTGAACTAAATGATCGATTGTAAATTAATAATACTTAATGATATTACAGTGGATAACTGTATTGTAATAAGAGCTCATTGCTCCACCTTTCTTAAAGCGTATCTTAAATAGATATTTTCTTGTTTTTTATCTTGTTTATTTATATAGTTTGTTTACGAATGAACTATTTTTTTGTGTTTAAATATTTATGCGCTCTAGTATTAATTATATAAAGTTTAATCCATGTCGCGGCTGCGTGTTTTCAGTATTAAATTGTTGGCTAAATAACGTTATTAAAACGCGACTGCTTAAAATTAAAGAATCTTTTTTAAGAAAGTAGAGCACAGTTTGTTTCATCGTTATTAATGAATTGGATAACATGAATAAAATATGTAAAATATTCTCACTCGCGAGCGACTGAAGTTTTCGTATGTTATCATTTAATATAATTTTGCGGGTGTAAAGTGCTTATTAATATTATAATTGTTAGTTCACTCGATCTGGACGTGTATAGTATTAAAAATATATGTATCAAATATTAATTAGTCGTAAAGACAGGTAAGATATTCGATGGATACCTGCATGTGAAAAATCCAGTTGTAATAATAATAAATAATATTGCATTAATTGCAAATATTTCTTTTGTCATATCTGGCACTTTGTTTAGTTTCTTTATTATCACAGCCCATGACTTTAATAACATTCCAATTTATAATAATAAAGGTATTGTATAATAGAATCTATAATTATAAAGATATTATATAATGTTTGATTTTTATTTTAAAAATAAAAATCTATTGTAGCACAATTAGGCATAACACTAACACAATAATAAACCAATTAAATTTAAATAATTTTTTAATTACTGTTGATCAACGCTCCGAAACTTTATATTGCACTATTACATTAAATTTTATTAAAAAATAGGACGGATGAGACTTAATTGAGAGAGTACAATATCTTTATTCTTTATAATTTTAATGATATATAAAATAAAATTATCGCTAGTTTGCTTTATGCTTATGTGTCTATCACCGCGATTATTTGCCGGTGATGAGAAAGATTGATTATATGTCTTTACTTAATTAATACTTATCTGATCAGTCGTGGATGTAGCAGAAAGAGAATTAAAAAAAATCATAATTATAGCATAAAAGAGAACCACAAAATCATGAATATTATCCATTGAGATGTGTGAGTATTGATTACGTAGTTCAACGTTTTAAGGACATAGAGGCGCTTCAAAATAAAGCCCACCTGTCCACGCGGTATCTTCTTTCGTGTGAAATAAGATCCAATAAAATAAACACAGTATTTTTCCACATATTTATGATTATATTATGACATTATGGCCTCATATACAATCGAAATAGAAAACATAGAAATTACACTTTTACTTAATTTCTCTATAAATAAAGGTATGCGAATTTTTGTTACCACATCATGTTACTGTAAAGTCAATAAATTGCAATAAAATGTATACACAATTACTTTTGAGAGAGAGTACACATATATAGTATATTTCAATATGTAGAAATTCTTCTGTTATACTAATATGTCTTTTTAAAAGAATTATATAATTCTATCTCAGTAATTATTTCTAATTTTAGTTTCAGATTTACCAAATAATGTATGTGAAATATTAAACGGCCAATACGAAGATGTAATAAATAATGAACTTTCTACATTTATCGAGGCAATAAAAAATGGTGATAACTTAGAAGAAATTATACATAATAGTTTATCTGAAACTCATACTCGTGTATCATGGCTGTGTACAGGAGTAGCTTCGTTATTATACTTTGTTCGATGCAATTGGACAGGACCTCCTATTGATAAAGATATTGATTGGTTAAAAACCAGAAGGGCTGAAGCACTCAACCATTTATCCTTGCATGACGGATGTAATATAAATGTACGAAAACCAGAACTTCTTTATCTGTCTAAGAAAATATTTTCTAACGTAGATCTGCAGCTTAAATATAAAAGTTGCATTTGGTGGCTGTTTAGAGCTACTCTGTTGCATCAACATGTTTTAGATGAAAACGCAGGAGTACTGTTTGAAGAAACTGAGAATTTAATAACAGAAATTAATAATCTGAATATATTAGAACATGTTCTTTGTAAGCTTTTATTCAATCTGGAAGCAGCTACATTTTATTTGTACTATAGAAGATCACAAAATTCTGAGAAGCATCTTGAACATGCACAAAAAATAGCAGGCTTGAAATTAAATTTAGAAGGTGCAATGGGAAAACGTACCAAGTATCAACAAGAAGAAAAGCCTCAATTATACCTCAAGATAGAAATGAACGAGGATACTTTTCCTTCGATAGATTGTGAAAATGTACCAAGATCTCTGAATTTAAATGACTTTGATGATTTGAGATTAGACCGCATTGAGTTTTCAGAACATAAAGAAGAGACTAAATTAGGTATGATAGAAGAAGCGATAATTTTAGGAAAATAGTAAGTATAACAATATATTTATACCAGTTATAGCATGTAAGCGTTACAACATAGAGAGATTTTAATAGTTAACAGTGTTCAGTTGCAGCTGTGTCAACCTACATACGAACTTACTGATGAAGAAATCAGGCCTTACCTAAGTGTAAGTTATAATATTAACATTGAAGTTTTCTTTATTATTAATAAATAATATAATAGTTTATTGTTAATAGATAGTATTAAGAAATGTTTTTTTTGTAGAAAGTCATTGAAAGTACAAAAAATTGGTCATTAAAGATGACTTCTTTGTACTGCCGTTGTTCATCGGAGTCTGATAAGAGAACTGTCAATAGATCTATGAAGCAAGCAGAATCTCTAATAAATGATTACAATGATGTAAAAGCACCTACAGTCAGAAGAATGGATTTATTTTTTGCAAGTGGTATGAAACCGATTTGGATGTTGGAGGAGAAGTGGGCTAATCTAATGTTCAGTTTTGGCGACGTAAAAACAGCTCTGGAAATTTTTATAAAACTAGAATTGTGGGAAGATGTGATTGTCTGTTACAACGTGTTAAATTTGAAACATAAGGTATATTTTATATTAAATATATGACAAAAAGTTATGTAATAAATAACTAATGTGGACGCGTTTTCAGGCAGTTGAGATTATCAAGCAGGAAATATCTAAGAAACCAACGGTAAAATTGTGGTGTCTGTTAGGAGATGCAACTGGAGATGTGAGTCATTATGAAGTGGCATGGAAATTGTCCGATGAAAAAAGCAGTAGAGTGCAAAAACATTGGGGATTATATTATTTCACAAAGAAAAATGTTAGTATTTGAGCCACTAACTGCCAAAGTAAACTTTTTATTCAAATCTTAATATAAAATTTATATTTTAGTATGTCGAGGCAATACCACATTTAAAGCTATCAGTTGAATTGAATAACATTCAAGAAGATGTGTGGTTTAGACTGGGCTATGCAGCATTACAGATAGAAGATTGGAAGTTGGCTGCTATGGCATATAAACGTTACTGTTCTTTAGACCAATTTGTATGTACACATATTTTTTTTTATATTACTACTTTCACAGTCGATATATAGATTTCATAAAATTCTTATTCTATCTAAAAATTTCAGGCTTTTGAAGCATGGAATAATTTAGCAAAAGCATACATAAAATTGGGAGATAAAACAACAGCTTGGAAATTTTTACAAGATGCCATAGCATCTTGTTACGATTGTTGGCAAGTGTGGGACAATTTGATGATCGTAAGCATTGATTTGGGACATTTTTCAGAGGTAAATATTATATATGATACTTTTTACAAAAATTCTCTGTCCAAGTATCTAAACCAATTTTAAAAAAAAAAAAGCATTGAAACATTTAAAATTATAAAATATAGTTCATGTATATATATTTTAAAAGTGAATATATATATAATATATATTTATATTTGATATAGCTAAATTTTGATATTAAATATACCTTATTAATAGTTTTAAACAATTTATTTACAGGTTATTCGATGTTATCATCGTATTTTGGATTTGAAAAGCAACCATTTAGATGTCCAAGTTCTCCAGATACTATCAAATGCGATAGTAAATAATATTAATGACGCGAACGGAAATCCAGCATCTCGTTTGCTTCAAAATAGTTTGGAATTATTTGGAAGAATCACTTCTAATGTACTTAATAATCCAGATATTTGGAGAATGTACGCTGAACTTGTCGTATTGAAAAAAACAGACGTTGACGAAGAGAGAGCGGTACAGTATTTACAAAAAGCGTATCGTTTTATCACTTCGAATCCATGGAGTCACAACGAAGCTGCAACTCTAAATGTGCTGGATTTATGTTGTGATTTAGCGCAAGCATATTTACGTTGTACTACTGATATTGCAGTTGTTAAGAAAAGGAAGATGTTAGGAAGCGCTAAATTGTCGCTTCTAGGGGTCGTGAAAAAAGTCAAGGAACAAGAGTGGAGTAATACGAATATCATCGAACAATTAATGAAAGTTGAAGAATACTTAGCGATTATAACAAATGAATTAGAACAAATAAAACCTACTTAATGAGGATATTACTAGAAGAATTCTTTTTCTACAGAACTTTAAAATCAATGATATAATTGATTTTAACAAGATAATTTTACAACAAACAATATGAATACATTTTAAATTCTGTTTCATATGCATTGTATATAATTAATTATTATAATCAATATAATAATATTCTACATGCATATATATGTTAAACTGAAAAGTCAGCATATCACTTTCATATGCTTTCAGCATATATTATTCATAAAAATAATATTTTTATTAGACAGATAGACACACTTATTATAATTTGAACATTTAAATAGATAAAACTCGTTACAAATTATAATACAAAGAACATTTAAATTTATTGCATTTTCTATGTATTGTATATATTGTAAATTCAGTTTCTTAAATTGAAAAGAATTCAGTTTCTAAAATTTTCAAGAAAACCTGTTATATTAAAATTTTTGCAAAAGTAACTTAAATAAAACTTTTAAAGATATACATTTTTTAAATTCTTAAATACATAAAATAGTATATATATATATATTATATTTGCTTTGTATATTAATGTATTATTCTGTAACTCAAATGCATGAGAATGTTTCACTTTGCGCTCCTCATCCTGATGAAGTGAACGGCAAGGTTCACGAACGTTCCCAGACAACAAAAAGTGTCTAAATTCGGGTCATAAGACGTTCTTTGCGTCTAAAAGACGATTTAAAGACGTCTTATGTCACAATTTTAGACTTTGTGTTGGTTGGGTTGGTATTAGCAATGGATAAAAACACGGCGATAACCCGCAAACTTTCTGGTATCTTTGAAGATAATAAGGAGTTTTTGCAATTTATCCAGATACGTTACCTCCTTCTTAATAACTAATTAAAAAAAGGATAACGTGACGTTAGTGTTCACTATATCTAGATAAACGGTATTGCAAAAACTCCCTAATACCCGTGAAAGCCTAAAAAGCGTTATAATTTCACATTCTAATCCAACAGTGTCAAAATTAATAGTCTGTAACATGAAAATTTTTAGTTTATGTATTTTCCAAATTCAAAACTGAGTATTCGTCTTACTTTTATCAATTTTGAATACTTGAGAAAAATTAAAAAATAATAATTTTAATTTTGAGATAAAAATTTTAATTAAAATTCACTATCTCTCTCTTTGAATGTTATATCCTTTTAGAAAAAATTTTATTTATTAATAATAATTAGTAATAATAATTAGTAATAATATAATACCTACATTATCCCCGCATTGTTTTATTTTTTTAAATTTTATAAAGTACTACTTTCCATTTTCGACTCTAAAGAAATTAATCTCTATTATTCCTGCAATGTTCCAGGATCTAATTATACTCCCCTCTCCTTAAGAACGTTCCTTATTTTTTTTTGTTTGAAATAATTCTTATTTTATTAATAACCGCAAATTGGTGCTTTGATTTATTAATAAATAAGATATATATTTCATTCTGTTATTAAAAAAGAAAAATGCAGCAACTTGTCGGTATTTAGGAGCAGGATAAGAAACTAGCAGCATCACTGTTCCTGAATAGAAGAATGGGGCAGAGCGTATAAGGCCCAATAAGGCCTAGTTTCACGACTCACGGTTAACTCTTAGGCCCCTTTCTACCAATATAGTTTAATTTTAATCTCGGTTTAACTAACTCTTCATCTTTTTCCAGTTCTGAGAATTAGAAAAAGATAAAGAGTAAGTTGAATTGAGATTAAAGTTAATCTACGTTGATAGAAACGAGCCCTAGGCCCAGTTCCACAACTCACAGTTAACTCTTAACCGAGGTTCGACTTGTTTCTCATCTCTTTTCAAAAATTAGAAAGAGACAATGAATAAATTGAACCTCGGTTAAGAGTTAACCGTGAGTTGTGGAACTGGGCCTTAATCGAAGTTCAACTTATTCTATAGCTACGTTTACACCATGCGCTTAGTCCGCGACCTATATGATAGGTGTCTTTGTTTAACTTACAGGATAAACAAGGACATCTATTGTATAGGCCGCGGCCTAAATGCATGGTGTAAACGTAGCCATTATTTCTTTCAAAATTGGAAAAAGATGAAAAACAAGTTGAACTTCGGTTAAGAGTTAACCGTGAATTGTTGAACTGGGCTTAAGCTTGCGTTCCGTTTCATGCATGGTGCATCATTTATCCTTGTTACTCACCGAATGTTAAACAAGGATAAATGATGCATTACGCACATCATGAGTGAAATGGAATGTACCTTAGTAACGGAGCGCCAACTCACTTATCGTACTGACGTACTATATATATCGTGAGATATCGTGTATTTGTTATCAATGTGGATTGTACTTTGTTCTCACCTACGCAACGATTTTATCGCTTGACTTTTGTGGATATTGCATTCGTACTATCATACTACCGCAGTAAGTATCCAGGTGGTTATTGAACATCATATTGTTTTACATAATTGGATTGGAAACGATAACCGGTGTATAATTTTCTTTCCTACTTATTTTTTTTCTTCCAGAAACCTAACCCCGTTTCAAAAGCAATATTTCTGCTGATTTATTACGTTTGCAAATACAAATATTATTAATTACATAATAACGACATTAATGTCCATTTCCATCAATGTAGATTAACTTTAATTTCGTTTAACTTTTAATCTTTTTCTAGTTCTAAGAATTTTTTCTAATTCTTAGAACTAGAAAAAGATGAAGAGCAACTCAGATAGCAACGTGTTTGTCTTGTTGCTGGCATATTGCTTGCTAAGTATGTGTTGCTACCAGAATTGCAGCAACTGAGTCCTCATTTGTTGGCAACTTAATGTCTTCACGATATGATAACATTGAGTAGCAACTTGCCAGCAATTTGTCGACAACTTTAAAATCGTCATCATCAAAATTCGTACTATTGCCATAATAATATGCAATATTATACAATGTTGTCACATTGCCGACAACGCAAGGTAATATTGATGTAGCTATCTTGCTGTTAAACTGCTGGCAATATACACATTGTTGTCTACATATTGCTACAATGTCGGTATATTCGAAATCGTTGAAGACAAATCTACAGCAAGTTGTCAGCATTGTAAGCAATCACAGATTTACAAGATTTTGCTGAGACACGCTTTGCTATCTGGGAAATTAAGTTCATCTTTTGGTAAAAATGGACCTGAATTTGCAATATCATTGTCTTAGATCATATAAGATATATGTAGTGCATGATATGTGTTGCAATAGTGAAGAACATTTATTTATTTTAGATGTCTTTCGCGGGAAAAGTCGTCTTAATAACAGGGGCCAGTTCAGGAATAGGTGCTGCAACAGCTGTTCACCTAGCTCAGCTTGGGGCATCGTTGTCACTAAGCGGACGTAATAAGAACAATTTAGAGAAGGTAGCTGAACAGTGTGGACAATCCAAGTCATTCATCGTAACGGGAGAACTAACTAATGAGAGCGATGTGAAAAATATTATCGATTCAACGATCAAGCATTATGGCAAATTAGATGTTTTAGTTAACAACGCTGGAATTTTGGAAAGCGGTAGTATAGAGACTACAAGCTTGGAACAGTACGACAAGTATGTGATTATAAGCCGATAATATATATAAACTTTTATCGATATTGATCAACTGTGTTCTATTTTGATAACACGCTGGTATAATATCAAAACATGTTTTTTTCAGGATTTTCAATGTGAATGTTCGCTCCGTATATCAATTAACAACACTGGCAGTGCCACATTTAATCAAGACGAAGGGCAGCATTGTAAATATCTCTAGCGTAAATGGATTACGATCTTTCTCGGGTTGTCTGGCATATTGCATGAGTAAGGCAGCCGTGGATCAATTTACACGTTGCGTTGCTTTAGAATTGGCACCAAAACAGGTGTGTGTAAACATATAACGGTTTCCTTTTTTAAATTTAATATCGTTTTTAAATATTTGCGTTATTTAAAAATTTTTTTAATGCACTAGGTGCGCGTGAATGCCGTAAATCCTGGCGTTATAATAACAAACCTGCACGAAAACAGTGGAATGAACAAAGATCAGCTTAAAAGCTTTTTCGAGCGCGGTAAAGAAACGCATGCTCTAGGAAGAACAGGCAACGTTTCGGAAGTCGCAAAGACTATTGCATTTCTAGCGAGCGACGATGCTAGTTTCATAACAGGAGCAACGTTACCTGTGGATGGAGGTAGACATGCCATGTGTCCTCGCTAAAAATCTTAAGCCATCTGTATAAATGATATACAGTATATATTATATATATATACTTATATAAAATACATCATATAGCATATATTAATGAGATTACATACAATATTTTTATTCTATTCTACCTGTTTCAAGAACACATTGAAAATATATTTTATATACATGTATGTGTATATATATGTATATACACATACATACATAGATTGTAATTGTTTGTAACCTATTTTCATTAAAAAAGGTGCTTATATTTTTGTATCTACCAAAAAAAGTGAAAATTCTCCTAGCTAGACTATAAGTAGGATAAACAGTACTCAAAACAAAAAATGTAATAACTGAGTTTTAATATCTCCAATTTCTTATAAAGCACATTTCATAAAAAAAAAATAATAAAATTTTATATTAAAATATACAAAGCATTTAAATAAAAAAAAAACCAATATACGCGTATAACGTAAAATAAATGAGCAGAATATTTTAATTAAACTGAAAAACGCATTCTATTTAAAAATTTAATTCATGAAAAGTAATTTTATGTCTGTTTTATAAATATTATATTTTCACTGTGTGGAATTTTATAGAATTATTGAAAAATTTAATTTAGACATTCAGTTGAAAGTCCGTTATAATATCATCATTTAGTTTTTATTTTGCCAACAAAAATGGCAGTATTAATGATTCATGTTATAATAAACACACAACATATGTGTAACATGATATACAGTGTAATGTATAATATAGATTGACGTAAGAAATTTTTATCTATAGTATAATTTACAGCTATATTGTAACTTGTCTGTAAGATGATAATTTACATTGACGAATGATAATAACACACTAACAAGTATAGGTCATATATAATGTATATATATATATATATATATACAACAATAATTTTATTACAAAAGTATTATTTAATATGTTCGCCATTTGCAATGAATCGCAGACAAGCTATTGCATTTTGGCCTAAAAATATATGTAAAATAATCCATTTTATATAATTCGTAAAATGCGATTTTTATGCATAAGAAACGCTTATATATAACGCTAACACTGTAATATATTTTCTTTTTACATTTACAAATTCTTGATCTTCACAGACATATTATAACACTACAACATAATTGTTTTGATAAAAACAACGAAATTTTCGCAAAGAAATTATTTCTTTAAGAATACTTAATATTCTTCTATTCTTCTATTATATTTATACTTAACAGTATAATATTTTTTAATTCTTTCGTATACATATACAAAAAATAGGACACCACAAATGTGGCTAGTATGAAATCTCTATGGGACTTCTTTGCATTTCATTAATAATACAAAAAAGAAATATAAGACTATTTCTCTACAGTCAAAGGTACAACATCCTATCATTGAAATTCGTCCAAGTCTCCTTATTCAATAATATGACTTTGAAATATTCAACGTGTCAGACGATTATCACAACAATTTCCTACTGGAATTATGCACATAGTTTAAAGCAGACGTTGAGAAACATCCCTGTTTTACATCTGCAGATAAGTTTATCCAGATAAAGGATAAATATTTCAGCCTTTACTGACAGGTACTCTGTTATTACTATTGTTTTTAGAATCTACTGCACTTAATGCTATACCTAATTGTGCTGCATAGTATGTCAACATAATGGATACCTGGGAAGTAAAAAAAATCGAACATTATTATACCTTTCATAAAATTATCATATCGTCATCAAGGCATTTTTCAGAAGCACTATGTGAATGTATAGACTACGTTCCGTTATTCAATAATATGGCTTTGAAATATTTTATTCATTGCAAGTACAAAAAATTTGTTATATACATTACATATATTATAGATTTTCAGTACTCTCAATGAACAAAAGGCAGCCTTAATGTACATACCTGAGAATAAGGTAATGGACTATGGAAATAATGAAACCCGAGCAAAGTGTCAGATATGACAAAGCAAATGCTTCCAATGCAACTGCACAACTTAGTCCACGTCCACAATTCCTAATGGATAAAATATAATTAATTCTCTATATTGCATTAATAATATATATAAGAACTATTACTTGCGGCAAAGTTTTTAGATAAATAATAATTTATTGTTAGAGAAGTAAGTGTCACATATTTAAAGGGAATGGAGATAACAGGTATAAAGTTAATTGTTTCTGTAGTTTCTATATTATTACATAAATTTACCCCGAAGAACTGTACTCTTGATATGGCTCTCCATGCCATAGTGGTAAGTAATACTGTATAAATTGGCACTCCTATTGTTAAAACCCCATTTAATCCCGGCATCAAAGCACATATAACTGGAAGCAGTACATTAATCAATTAATTAATGACAGATAGCGATCAATGAAAATTAATACAAAATCGGTTAAAAACACATTCGCAATATTCGTGTTCATAAATCTTACCAATTGAACAAGACATGTACAGTATTACTCCGAGTGTTAAATTAAGGGGTTTGAATCCAAATGCAAATATATACATAATTTGCGCGATAGCAAACATACACATCCCTGCAGTGAAGCAATTAGGCCACACTAATAGTGCGTCACCTATGCAACTAAACACTAATCCCGTTAATATACGCCTGGAGAAGGCATATCTGCAAAGAGATGAGTATTACGTTAGCAACGCTGAAGCAAAAAGATTACCACCGAATAAAATCATCCAGCTTATCGTTAATCTATAGAAGCACTCTACTTACTCTTTGGATAAACTAATTCCGTGCAACAGAACAAAAATAATAAGACTTATTATCGGCAAACATTTAAAACACGCCGTTAATAGAGATGGCTGTTCAGCAAGTAATACAAAATATACGGACACACTTTTAAAGAACGGTACCAATTTTGGCCCAACGCTTTTTATCTGAAATATAAAAATATTATTTTATTATTTATTGCAAAAACTCGTATCGATATGCAGAAACGTTGTAATGATAAAAAATGTATTTGCATGATAATTTTAATAGACCAATTATTTTTCTCTAAAACCACTTGTGCATATAAAATAATAAAAACAATTAGAGAATAAAAAAATTCCACGATAAATTATTCATAATTCAATTTTAATTGCATTAAATTCATAAAGTTGCCTATTTTCATGAAGAAGCAGCTATCTTAAAATAACTTATCTCTAAGTACACAAATTTTTATTTTTATCTAAGTACACAGTTTAATAGTAATAAATGATAAAAAAATTTCGGAAACATCGTAAATTATACGTTATAAACATCTTCAATTATCATTGATTTATCATTTGATATTTCACAATTAGATAATCCAATCAAGTAAACACGTTCATTTTATGGAATAGAATAAAATTTATATCTACTCGCACAGGAGTTGAGATTAATTCTATTTTTTTAAATTTGTTGATAAATGGCGATTACAAATTAATTTTTAATTTATAATCACATTATTATTAACAGCAATTCAATACGATTATTGTAAAATTCTTCATATTTATATATTTATTAATGTTTACAGCATATTAATTTTTTACAGAAAAAAATAATTATACATATATAACTATTTCCAAAATATATTCAAATCTATCTAATGATAGGGCATGTTTGAATGAGATTTATCCGCAGTCACTGAGGCCTAATCATCGACCTAATCCAGCCAGTTACAAGATAGTACATTATCTAATACTGGTACCGTCAGGATGCACAATGGTCTTTGATACAGAGCAATCACTTTATGCCAATACAGTAGTTTTCTCTAATAGCACTCTATTGCAATGATTGCATTGAATTGATATCTTTAAGATATTTCCAGCAAGATACACGTAACGCGGAAATTCTGGGTTCTGGCTGTTTGTAATTTCCGTTCGTATTTTGTGATTCATTAATGTTATATGTTGCAATTTAATGATTAATAATTTAGTTATTTGAAATGGAATTTGGAAAGGAATTAAGTTTACAAAACAAGAAGAGTTTTAATTTACAAAACAATGCAAAATTATTAAAAAATTATTACTTATTACTTACTATTAATTACTTACTAATTAATACTTAATTATTATATATTTTTCAATTGCAAAATATTAAATGTATTTATCACGTTTATATAAATTGTAGATATAATTACATACAGAGCTTGAATTAAAATTTTTATATAGGCACAAAAAATGTTTACTGTGAAATGTAAATACGAAATGTATGCAAATTATAAATAATTATCTATATCTTCATCTAATCTTTGTACGGACTTATAAAAAAACGATGCGTCCTCTGTTTTTGCATCCAAAGAAGGATGCAAATCGTTTTAATTAACATAATTATAACCGCGTGCCTACAATTCCGGAGAATTGCGAGTATTATATATTCGCTGAAAATTAGACGACTTCTCTCAAAATAATTCTTTCCGTAAAGTACAGTTGTTGTCTGCGCTCCGATAATTTTCCGCGTATACAATATAACACACTTTTGACGTACATGTCACGACGTAAGTATACGCAAATCGAATATTTATCTTTCAGTTTCAACCACCACGCGAGTGGTTACTTGGATTAATTCAATAAATTCTATTTTTACGCGAATATGCCGCTCGCGTTCTAACAAAGGGGCAGAGTATAAGGAATACGTGATTCATACAAAAGGGGAAAACAAAAAACAGCAGCAGTAGCAGCAGCAGCAGCTTCTCTCGATTTAAATCGAACGGCGATAGTGCGGCGAAGGCGGCAATTGAGACGATTTTAATTTAATAAAAAATAAATAATAAAATAAAATAAAACCAGCGAGTGTTTACAGAAGGAGGGTGATATATACGTCCACCTTTATCGGCGTGAACCGTCTATCGCAACCACGTCTTCTTACCACTTGTGTAGGCGATGACATCTTCGGTTGAAGGACACCAAAGGGGCGCGGGGTGGTCGGGGAGGGAGCAACGCCGCAGCAGCCGCCTGTGTCACTCCGAACCGTCCGCCAAGTCCAACCGACCGAGACCGTGAGAGGCCCCGCGAGTGTGCTGATGGCTCGCAGGCTCCCTGTTTATTTATATGACCGCTTTTCGACGCACCACTCACACGCATGTATATACACACACACATACACACACATACACACGTGCGCATCGCGCGCCCTGTCACCGGGGCACTGTGTTGTTGGTGCACCCCACCGCCGATCACATCGCCCAGGGCGGCCAACCGGCCGACGACCAATCACCAATTCCGTCGGCACTTCAGGCCAGGGCTGCGCGTTCGAAAATAGAATTTAACCACTTTCGTATGAACTTCGCCAACAATTGTTTTAATTCTTAAATGATTTATGAAATCGTTTCTATAGAGACTTTCACAAGATGTAATTAAAAAGTAAATATAATAAGAATTTTGGAAAAATATAATTAAAAAAGTTTGACATAGTCATCTAGAATATTTTAATTAATTAATTTAATTTAGTTGATATAAATATAAAGTACACAAAGTTTTTTAAATCGATTGTATTTTATTTATGAAAAGTCTTGAAGTATATAATTTAAAGGATTTTGTAATCGTTTGGATATAATTTAAATTAAATATTTTTGAACTTATACGTAAATAGTCGGTATATCAAGTTTATTCGTATAAAATTAGTAAACAATGAATTACTTCTTAAACTATTTTCTTATTAAATTATTTATATTTCGTACGAAGACTTTTGAAATATAATTAAAAGAATAATTTTAACTAATCAGTTATTTTTGTACTATGAAGTTAACCGATATAGCTGATTAATTAAAACTATCTCGATCACTGTCGAACCATTTTTAATTGCATTTTAAAAATCTTCGTACAAGATATACAAGTAATGAAATAATTCATAAGAAAGTTGTTTACGAAATCATTCATTTGTGATAGTCATTTTTTAATTAATCGTAATTTAAATTAAATATTTTGCAGTTTTTTTCTATTAATGCTGGAGTCTCTCTCTCTCTCTCTCTCTCTCTCTCTCTCTCTCTCCCATGAGACGTATTTGCCGCGTATCACGTAACCGCGTAACCAATCAGTAATCAGTAAGACACGAAATCACAGCAGCAGATCGCTTTTGATTGGTTGCGTTCAGCAGACTCAACAGTTTTGCAACCGTTTTATGATTGTCTGCTGAGATAGGACCATTCTTCTAGATCTAAAAGTATGATCCAATTAGCGCGAAGGAAACTTCCAACAGTTGCAAAATAAACGTTCTGCTGAACGCAGCCATTGATTACATGGTTATGCTGGATTCACACTGTATCCGATTTTCGTCGTACGACGCTCCGCAACCAATCAGAAAACAGGATTCCGATGAATTTTGCTTCGTATTATTGGAATCCTGTTTTCTGATTGGATGCAGAGCGTCGTACGACGAAAATCGGATGCAGTGTGATTCCAAGATACGCGGAAAATACGCCTCATGCCTTCTCATGGGACTCCAGCATAAGGCCGGAATCAAACTACGCATTGAATATTGAGATTAAAGATTGAAAGATTGAAAGATTGAAATTTGACCAATCAAAACAATAGGAGATAAAATTTCTTTGTTCTCACTGGTCAAATTTTAATCTTCAATCTTCAATCTGAATCTTCAATGCATAGTCTGATTTCGGTCTTATGCCCGTGTCACACTACGCATTGGAGACTGAGGATTGAAAATTGAGGATTAGAATTCAGCCAATTAGAACGAAACGGATTAAACTTAAAATTACCTGATTGGTCGAATTCTAATCTTTAATTCGCAATCCTCAATCTCCAATGCGTAGTGTGACACGGGCATTACTCCGGATCTACAATAGGGTTTTAAGCCTTAAGCCATAAAAAATGGGCGAATTACAGTCGATTATTCTCCTATAATAAGGAAGTTAGAATTCTGAATTGATCAATTGGCGACGTGGACAATCCGGTGTCATTTATGCCCGTGTCACACTACGCATTGGAGATTGAGGATTAGAATTTGACCAATTCAGGTAATTTTAAGTTTAATCCGTTGCGTTCTAATTGGCTGAATTCTAATCCTCAATTCGCAATTCTTATGGTGAAATCACACGATGCGGAAAAAGATTGCGGAATAGAGAATGCGTCATTGAAGCAACCAATCAACGCTATTCAGCGCTATTCGGAATAGCGCTGATTGGTTGCTTCAATGACGCATTCTCTATTCCGCAGTCTTTTTCCGCACCGTGTGATTTCACCCTTAGTCTCCAATGTGTAGTGTGAGGCCGGAATCTACGCATTGAATATTGAGATTGAAGATTGAAAAATTGAAATTTGAACAATCAAAACAATAGGAGCTAAAATTCCTTTATCCTTACTGGTCAAATTGTAATCAATGGCTGCGGTCAGCAGAACGTTTGTTTTGCAACTGTTGGAAGTTTCCTTCGCGCTAATTGGATCATACTTTTAGATCTAGAAGAATGGTCCTATCTCAGCAGACAATCATAAAACGGTTGCAAAACTGTTGAGTCTGCTGAACGCAGCCTTTAATCTTCAATCTCAATCCTCAATGGCTACGTTTACACCGTGCTCTTAGTTCGCGACCTATACGATAGGTGTCTTTGTTTAATATACAGAATCAAAGACATCTATTGTATAGGCCGCGGCCTAAATGCACGATGTAAACGTAGCCAATGCGTAGTCTGATTCCGGCCTGACACGGGCATTACAAGACTCATAAGTCTGTTCGTGTTGCTTGCACTTTCTGTAATCAGAATCTTTGCTTTCTCTCTCTCTCTCTCTTTCTCTCTTTTTGTCTCCGATGCCCGAATATATATTTATCTCATCTTACAAAAATTGTTACACCTCAATGAAATTTGAAACAATATGAACAAATTTCATATTAACGAGTGTTTTACTCTGTTTTTTTAATTTCCCTTCGGATAAAGGGAAAATTTAAGACGCTTTCAATCTTTCCTTTTGATCTTTTGGCAATTCTTTACGCTGGATATTTCATTGATTAGTTTCTTTAATTTTAAACGTACACATTTATGGATAAGCCTTTAAGCCGGAATCAGAATACGCTTTGAAGATTGAGATTGAAGATTGAAAAATTCAAATTTGACCAATCGAAATGAAAGGAGTTAAAATTTCTTTGTCCTTGTTGGTCAAATTTCAATCTTCAATCTTCAACCTCAATCTTCAATGCGTAGTTTGATTCCGGCCTTATGCCCGTGTCACACTATGCATTGGAGACTAAAGCGGGGAGCACAGACTTTTGCATAACGCATAACATGTAATGCATAAGAAATTTAATCAATCAGAATTCTTTATTTCATGGAAAGGAAGGAAACGGAGGGCTTTGATTGGTACATTTTCTTATGCATTACGTGTTATGCGTTATGCAAGAGTCTGTGCTCCCCGCTTAAGGATTACGAATTGAGGATTAGAATTCAGCCAATTAGAACGAAATGGATTAAACTTAAAATTACTTGATTGGTCGAATTCTAATCCTTAATTCGCAATCCTCAATCTTCAATGCGTAGTGTGATACGGGCATTAGGAAAGTTAACAAAATAAAATCGATTTCGCTCAAAAACAGCGATTCGTATTGGACGAAGAAAATCGAATTTAAAATCGAAATTGAGTTCAACTCTCGGAATCAAACATGGCAACCCCTTAGTGTTTACTACAATAATTTACTTTTTTGTAATGAAATAAGCAGAATTAAACATTTAATGTCTATTTTTCGATATTTTTGTGCCATATAACCTGAAAGGACAGATTGAAGGCACTCTTCTATCGTTATCTGACGATACACGGCAAAAAAAAAATTTTTAGCTGTAAAATATTCTAAAATAACGTAACAACGAGATGGCGAACCGTGTTAATTTCACGTTAAAAAACCTATTGACATCGTACAAGAATTGGATCGTAGCGAATCCGCAATTATTAACAGACATCGAGGCTACCGTCAGATGTTTATCATATTTCAGTTTTGGTTAGTTAACGAGCCATCGAACTTTATTGTTACGTTCCGCTACGATACGTTACTAAAATGTATGTTCTTTGCAGGACAATTGCGCAATTCGACTTTGGTCGTGGAATTGATTTATTCCATGCCAAATCTGATAGTCCTCTGCAACGATTTGCTTATGTACAGCAGTAAACGCCAGCACTTGAAAATACCTCAGTTTGACTCCAAGATAAAAATTTGGTTGACCGTGGTGGAGTACACTGAGACTTTTCTCGAGGTATCAGCTAAAAAATTATGGGGGCCAAAAGGAAAATGGCTAATAATTGTAATTATACAGTTATTTAAGTGAGTATTGGGCCATTCTTTCATTTTGGCGATAAATTAACCTTTAGACTGCTGGCAGTTTTTCGTTAAAATAGTGGTTTTTTCTCGAAATTTTTTTTATATAAGTAACATACCCAAGGTGCAGAATATCGAGATTTGTGCAGAGTCATAAAAGTGGTTTTCCTAGCAAGGAATATACGATCAAATAAAAAAAATTTTTATTTTCTCAAAAATAGTGTATTCCAGAATTCTTGATATTGCTGATTCCAATTTTGAGCATAGATTTAGGAAATCTCGAATCCTAAATGTAATATTGACAACATGAATGAATATAAATGTATAGACTCGTGCAGAGAACTTTCCTTTAGCATACCCAGAGTTAACAACATAGTCGTAAAAGGTTTATACCTCCTTTTTAACATTTCTTTTTTGTTTGGTTCTTAAACTCATTTTTTATATTTTTTTTACCTTTTTCTTGTTTTATAATTTTTTTACTTTTTTATGTTTTTTACTTTTTTTGTATATTTTTCAATACTTATATATTTTTATATATTTTGAGCAACATACACATATATATGTTTAATACAGTTAGTATTTAAAGCCACCAAAAATGGTATTTTAACCCACATTCGAAAGCTACAAAAGTGACTTTCCCGACAGTCTAAAGGTTAATAGCGAATTCAGTCACTTGTATTACAGTTATGTTCATTTCTACTGACAGATTAATTTTAATCTTGTTTTACTTTTGTTTTTTCTAATTCTTAAAACTGGAAAATGATACAAAGTTAAATCAAAATTAAAGTTAATCTAAATTAGAAATGGACAAAGCCTGTGGTTCTACCAATGTAAAGTTAACTTTAATCTCGGTTTAATTTATTCTTTATCTTTTTCTAGGAATTAAAAAGAAATAAATAGTAAGTTAAACCAAAATTAAACTTTAGATCTAGTTGTTTCATCTTTTGGTAAATTTTATTCATTAGGTAAATAATAAAATTACACAATCACATGTACACAGATTGCCAGATTTACCTATGGTTAAAATTTACCAAGAAGTGGAACAACTGGCTCTTAATCTTACATTGATGGAACTGGATTTTAGTCTGTTTTTTATTCCTATACTTGACACTGCACTGAAACTATTTTCTCACTTTAGCCAAACATCAAATTATACATATATTTTACTTTAAGTTCCAAAAATATATATCAATTCAATTCTAAAAACAGATCTTATAATATTGTATATTAAAACTGAGCTGTCATGAAATTAGTAAAGTTAAATGTAAAAACATATAAATATTAAAAAAATTAAATATCCAATAATGATATTGTCACATCATTTAACAAAATATGCATTATTCACTAGTATTATTTCATTATCAAAATTAATTATATTATATCACATTTAGATACTTTATATAAAGCAGCCTTTAATGTGTGCTAATCCAGTATAATATAGACAAAATTCATCAAGTCTCCTTGTTGACCAACATTTATTCTTCCTAGGTCTATATTGCGACTGCTATTAATTTATGTATATAAGGAACGTATAACGAAAAGCCCAGCGATACCGCCTCTTAACAGAGAGAAATTCAATAAAATCGACAATGTGCAATTGAAGGAAGGCTTTATGCTGAAAAGATCGGGCACCGTTGTTAGAAGTGTAAAGTATTCGACTCCTATAGAATTACGAACATGGAAAGCTTTGCCTCCTGTCATAGATGAGAACGAGAATCTAACTAAAATCCAGGAATCTGACAGGGATTTTAAACTAGCTGAGGTTAGTTAAAAAATATAGTACTGTCATATGGTTAATGATTTTAATATAATATCTCAAAAAAAAGTATCTCAATTTATACTGGAATTTGTCAAAGTCAAAGTATTATTATTATGAATCTTATCAGAATATATGTTATGGGTGAAGTTGCTGTATAATGTCAGCATTGCCCATGGCATGTCAGCATTGCACAACTCAATCACATTGTGCAATGCTGACGTTACCCAGGCAATGCCGGCATTGCACACCATGCGGATTTCGTCCGTAACATGCTAATATAAAAAAAGACACAGGTAATAAAATATTTAACTTCTAGAGTCTTTATGTGGCAAAGCCACTGCTTCATCTAGGATGTATGAACATTAGCCAAAACCATTGGCCATCGTGGATATTATCACTTATTATCGATATAGCCAGGTACACAGCATATTGAACTACTATACATAATTGATAAATTGTGATATTTTATGTAATCGAATTGTTATTGTTTATGCAGTTTAAATGTCTTCAATCGTTGCGCCCGAAAAGCATTATTAAGTAAGGAGGAAGAAGAAGAGCTTGTGCGTCGAAGATTGGGTTTACTGTTGTACATTTTGAGATCGCCGTTTTACGATAAGTACAGCCGAAATAAGATAGATGCACTGCTTGATACGATATCTAATTCCGTGCCTCTTGCCAAGTATTTGACAAGTGCCGTTAAAAAGAATTTACCATATATGCAAAGTACATATTTTTACCTGTGGTCGCGTTAACTTACTAATATAAGCTCGCTACGAGAAATGCATAAGTTAAATTATTCATAAATACGAAAGCAGCATAATCTAAGCATTCCAATTTACTACTAATTGGAAAATTATCGAGAAAGAGACTAATGTTATTTTTGTATTTTTCTCTATTATTATATATTGTTCTGGGATGAATTTAAGCGATGGTGTTTATGATTGTTCAGTATATTTTATTAATTTATAAAAATAAATTATATGAAGATCATATAGAAAAGTCATTTTTTTCCTTCAATAGCCATTAATTCGCTCTGATTAATTTATTAGCATTCTGATTAACTCTAGCATGTAAGAGTGAAGTAAAAAGGAGGAAAACTGTATTTCTCGAGTATTTCGACGAATTTTCCCGATTTCTGTCACAACTTTGCACAATTTGAATAATTTTATCATGATTGATAAATAACTTTAATGTATTTTTTTTATTTTTATCAAGCTGAATTTTTTAAAGACTAAACGGTTTAATAAATTCAGCTTAATAAATTTTAATGCTAAGACAGATTATATATCAGTTTTTTGTGATTCACTTATAATGATTCTATGTTATAACATTCATCGTTTATGTAACAATCCTTTTATCGTAAATATCAGATAGGACAAATTGTTACATCACCATTTGTGGTACAATATTTTCTTACAACAATGTATTTTAATATTTGAATGAGATCAGCGATGCGTGATTCATGATCTGCTCGCACCAGTAACTTCTATTTATTGACCTTCATTGCTTAATTGTCAATAAAATGGGGATGGCCTTCTCTCCGCGTCAAATGAATGCGCGGTTGTTTTGATCCTCTGAGAAAGACCGCTGAGCACTATTACAGCGCACGTGCTATGGATTATTACACGTAATTATGATCGGAAGTGCTTGTCTATTTTTTTTTCACGTAGTACCAGATATTTTACACGTAACAGTTCTGGAAAGCCCACCGAGTGTCGTTTTTAGCACGCCGTGAAAGGTCATGTATTATATCTCATCCGGCTGGATGCACAAGGTAATATGTTCCTCTGAAAATTATGAAAAACGGAAATGTACCGCTTCTCAACGCGCTGATGCATTTGTGTGTACATACATATAAATTTCGTAAGTTAAACTCCGTGTTTTATTTGTTGTGAGTCAGTTTCGTTGACAAGAGTGTATACTATGTATTAATTTATTCTCTCTTTGATCTCTGATTTTCAAGATGAATAACGTCTTGCTGTTTGTACTGTTATGCCAGTTATTGCAAACGTTTGTTTTTGCACAGAGTATGTATTATCTTGAATATATATTTATATATATATACATATATACCGCCCATTTGTCACAACGTCATTTTATTAATAAGATCAAGTTTTTAAGAAAATGAATCTAAATGTTTCAAAAAAAAGATTAAAATTTTGTAATGACTTAAAAATGCAATTTTGGTGAAATAACTGATTATAAAGGAACAAAAGTATGTTTTTTTCCTTTGTGTTTTTAATCTTTTTCTGTAAGCGACTAAAAAATGACAATTTTTTAATTAAGTTGTTGTAACAAATAAGCGATATTATATTGCTATAAAACTTGAAAAATGTGAAATATTAATGATAAGCTACAAAATCTTACAATAAAAAATAAAAAAATAGCAGAGATAATGAAAAAATTATTAATTGCGTGAAAAATATTAATGATATACCTGAAAAATTTACAGTAATTTAAATGGTATCAAAGAATTTGTAAATAGAAAAACATTTCTTAATTTATAACATATTTTTAAACCACTACATCAATGTTTCTTGGTTTTATTATTTTCTATAGATGCATGTTTGTGCTCTCCTGGAACTACCTGTCCCAATGGCTATACTGGTGGCATTGACATCAGAGTAGTGAATCCGGTAATATATTTCAGTTCACATTGAAGAAAATACTATAATAATATAACTCATTTGAAATATTTACATTTGTAGAAAATTTAGAATTATCTATTCTACACATAAGTTTTGTATTAAAAAAGTAAATTACTATTTTTACATAAATATATTTAACAATCATTGTACAGTATACCAATATACTATTATATTTTATATATATACAATATATAAAACTACAGTTTTATACTTTTATAGGGAACTTCTTGCTCTACTGGATATACATATTGCTGTCCAATCGACGATGACGACGATGATGACGATGATGACGATGATGACATTCCTTGTGGATATCGAAGAGTTGAATATGCCACGCCAGCGGGACAAGCTCCTTACGGTGCATATCCTTGGATGGTGGCCATTTTAACCATCCAAGGTACTTATATCGGAGGAGGAGTGCTTGTCAGTCCAATACATGTTCTTACTGTCGCTCATAAGGTGGCAGAATATGAGTAAGTTAAAAATTTAATATTAAATTGTAAAATTAAATTTTTGAAGAATATACCTCTTAGATCCGGTTACACTAACAATTAAAACTCTATTTCTTTCTCTCTTTTGACTTTATAAAGAGAGAATTTTAAGCCTCGCTTAAAGTCAAAGTAACGTTAGTTCAATCGGGCCTTATAATAATATCTTTTTATAAACCTTCAAAGGGATTAATTTCTAAAATTCTATAATATGATACAGATTTTTAATATCTTATTTTCTTCATATATGTATATTAAAAATGTGTTACAGTGTTGGCGAGATTATAGCGAGATTAGGCGAGTGGAATTTTAATTCTCAAGCTGAACCTTATCCGACTGTAGATATCGGCATCTCACGAATTTCCTTGCACCGTGAATTTAATTCGAAAAATCTCCAGAACGATATAGCAGTGCTTAGATTGAATTCGCGTGCTCCTATTGCATCTAATCCTAACATTAATACGGCATGTTTGTCAAGTCAAACAGTTAGTCCGGGAACAAGGTATGTATGGATATTTTGGTCTAGTTACTTTTAATTCTGTCTACATTTAAATTCTCTTCTATCAACAAAATACATAATCTACCCTCTATTTTGTATTGCAAATATATTAATTTTTGTATTATCGTTTTGTTAAGGCCCCTGAGTATCAGCCAAGAATTCTGCATTGACGGTAGCGATACAGAATCAGACGGCAGCCTGGCGAAACAGATAGCCACACATACAAGCACGAGCCCATGTACACCCAACTTTCCCTCGGTTACTTTTTAAAACTTCCTTTTTAAAACTTTTCAAAAATTCAGGTTTCATCTTTACGTTAAATTTAGTTATAAGCAGACGTAAGGTATAGGCCAATATTACATGCGTCCATTTTTTATCGTACGACGAATTTTTCAAGCGTGGCTATAAGACAGAGAAGATCTCGGATCTCTTTGTCCTATAGCCAATCGACAGGCTTGAAAATTTGTCGTACGACGAAAAATGGTCTTAAATTGGCCTTAATCGAGTCGTTAATCGCGCATGGACTACGAGCATGTAAAAAGGTGGTCATTTCTTGTGAAAATTTCCAAGGGAAAGAATCGAAATCCTTGGGTGGCTTTCGGCGCGCCGAACACATGTATGTATATGGGCTTGTGCTTGTGTGTAGAATGGGTATAAGAGAGTGAAGCCAATGCATGTTCCTATTGCTAATTGGTTCTGCTATTTTACGATGAAACTATTAGAAGAAGACATTAAAAAAAAGAAGAGATTAGAACGAAGAATTACATTATAAATATCTGTCGTAAAATGGCGACTTCCGACTTATTGGAATTATTGGGCGAGTTCAAAACGACAAAGTAGCTAGGCATGCTTACCGAGCGATTGAATATGATTGGTTGGATCTATAAGTAACAACCAATTATGTTCATTTGCTTGGCGAGCAGGCTAGCTGCTTTGTTAACTTGAACCCATTGGCTCCACTCTACTTATATCCACTCTATTTGCGTGTGTATTACAGTGCTTCGCCACGATAAATCACGAAATAGCTGAACTTATAGGCGCGGAAAAGTGACGTTTTGACGACGAAATTTGTGTTGCATGCCATTTCGTTATTATTTGTTTAATTGTGAAAATGTGATTTGTCTCGTACTTATGACAATCCTAAAAATGGACGGAATCTACAGTTATATTTTGGAATTTTATACATAAAAGTGTATATTTCACTCGTTTCAACAGCTGTCAGACTGTTTCTTGCCAGGAAAAAGGCTCACTTTACGTTCCTTTTACGATTATTTACTGACTGTCAAGGGAGGAAAAGACAATGTTCGTCGATTTTTACAAATGTTTCAAAGCGATCTCATCATTTAGATTTATCCAAATTGTCTTTACAAATGGCATGTAACATAAATTAACGTGTCTTAGTCCTCGCTTCTAACATCATGATTCCAACATGGCCGCGGCGACTACTCAGGAGCCTTAATAAATGCTGAAATGTCCCCCCATATGTATTATAATTTTATAAATACGTCGCGATTACCTAATATTTCATTTTCAATATTTTGAAGGTGTTTGATGTCAGGCTGGGGAAAGAATAACTTTAACGCAAACTCCAGACAAGGTTCTCTAAAAGAGGTAGAATTGCCCGTGTTGAGTCAGACGACTTGCCAAAATGCCCTTCGACAGACGCGATTAGGAACCAGCTTTGTTCTGCACGACAGTTTCATGTGCGCAGGAGGGCAAACGAACTACGACGCATGCACTGTAAGAAATATAACATACTGCCTTTTGCAAAGTAATGAATATTGCATAGCAATCTGAATCACAAAGTTATTTTTTTAATAATTTAACGTATTCATTAATTCTAACACTATCACTATGAATTTTCTTTAAAGGACGATGGTGGTTCACCGTTGGTGTGTCCAACATCAACCGGTCAGTATCAAGTTGTTGGGTTGGTGACATGGGGAATAGGTTGTGGAAATAGAGGAGTTCCTGGTGTATACACTAGTTTGTCTTATTTCCGTTCCTGGATCTCGCAACGATTGAATTGAAAATATACAGCACAGTATCTTAAAAAAATTTGTAACTTATTAATGTATAATCAATATAAAGTATCTTTCGAGATAATTGTCACAGTACTTCCGAAATTGCAGACTATTGTACAAGGAAAAATTATACATGAAACAACAATTAATATGTCTTGTAATTTTCTTTTATAATTGCTTAAATCTATAAGAAATACATAAAAAATATACAGACTTAACATTTAAGAATTATATGGAGGAAAGATTATATAAACATAACGAAGAGATTTGGTACTCTTGCTTATAAATTTGCGTCCTATCTTATAAATTACGTATTACAATCAACGCAATAAAAATTACATATAAATAAAGAGCTTCGTAAAGTGGGATTTTTAAAAAACCGCACTGTCAAATCAATATACAAATGAGATTTAAAAAATACTTAACTTAGATTACATATTTTATGCGATAAATTATGCATCAGTCGCAAAATCTAATTTTGAAATTTTTTCTAAGAAATTTATAGTAAAAATTCGAAATTTTATTATTTATATCCAAGCATATAGAGCGTATAGAGCATCATATAACGTAATATATTTGGTATTAATATGCCTTTGGATTTTAATTTTTTATCATGTATTTTAATTATTTACTCTAAGTAAATTGATGGCAAAGATGAGAAATTGACAGATTATTCGTCGAACTATTTCAGAAAAAGAGGAAAAATTTTTTAATAAATTTTAATTTATAAGATTTCACGAATGTATTAATTTATCAATTATAAGCAATTGCCATAATATGTCATTCAACCACTGCCATCAACTGTGATATTAATGAATTTTATGTAGATACATATTTATTGTATATTTGTACAATAAATCATAACGCATCTCGCGTATTTTACTATGGAGGTAGATATATTTGATAATGCAATGAGAACTCAGACAGTTGGTGCATTAACGTGAGTGTGGGGAACTTGGACGGAGTGAAACGATGTTGGATGCGAAGCGGGCAGTGATAATAAGTGTCCACGTTCCATTTCATTCACTTCTTGCTGCTCCGTTCCTCCTATAGAGCCTGTCGAACGTGCCAAGCTATTACGCTGTCTGCACATGTACGGCGTCTCTCCAGGTGAAGGAGTCTCACGACCCTGTATTATAAAAGTTATTGTCTATATAAATCTTTACAAATCTTATTAGTAAGGCTAATGGACAAGACAAAACGTGAAAGAAATTAATTTTTACAAGAGAGATGTTTGTCATAATATGTGTTAATTAATACGTGTAACATTTCTCTTTTATCTTGTTAGTCAAATACAAATATAAAAATAGAAGTTTATCTACAATTTTGATTTCGTATCATTGATTACATCTTACTGTAACTTGGTTTTGAATTTAGGTTTAAGTAAATACTGTGAATTTGAATGCAAAATTAGTTAATTTTTCAAACAATTAAAATCAAAATTGAAGTAAGTTCGTTGAAGCACAATGCTTTTTTTTCTTTTACAAACAAATATAACTGTACTTTCAAATGGATGAAGTATAGAATTTAGGTTCCCAGACGTAGTAGACAAACTATCGCGATCTATAGTCATATTTGATTCTGATTTTATTCCATCTAAGCTTCGTCCGAAGTATTTTGAACTAGGGTACACAGATGGAGGACTTATATCTCTTTCCATGCTATACTAAGAAATCGAAGAATGTACGGATGATGAATGATGCAAGGACACGAAATTTATGATACGGTACTTACTTGTTTGGAAGGACCACAGCACGTCGCGTGATTGCATGGCTTATCAGTCTTTGGACAATCCAACACGCAATCTTCTGTGGGAGTCTCTTTAATTTCGCTATTAGAATGATACTAGAATGATAGAAAGATATTTTTAATAAAAGTATCTAACAACAAAAATAATTCAAATTAGAGTCAATCATAAGCCATGATTGAAACGTCGTTTATCTGTGAGTCGCAAATAGTTTGGTGAACATTCATCTTACGCATCATTAACTTTGAACAAACGATCGTTAATTTCGCATTAAACGTACATGTGACTCATAGACTTCTTAATCATATCTTACCAACGTAGATAAAAAAATATTAAAATGCATTGCTCGGAATAACAAATTGCGTGCATTTTTATCTAGTTTTTTGCATAAATTTTTCTGTCTAATTCTGTTTTGTTTAGCGTACGTACAGGAACAGATTTTTTAATATTATTGTGTGTGTGTGTGTGTGTGTGTGTGTGTGTGTGTGTGTGTGTGTATCTACTTACGTCAATAAATTCTGGTTGAATAGTCGTCGAGTGTATACCCTCGTTATGGAAAAACTCCTTAACTTGTTCGGCAATTTTCATATATTCTGAAAGATTTCTACATCTTATATGTGCACTAGCTATAATACGATCACCCGCCAATTGCCACACATGGAACTCATGTACAGCTAATACGCCATCTATATTCTCCAACAAACGTTGCTGTATAGCATCGACCTGTACAAATAAATTTACAAATCAGATAATGTATATCATAAATACGTACATGTTACTTTAAAAATCGTGCATTACATACTGCATTATACAAGCCAACAAATATTACCTGAATGTGTGTTGGCACAGTCTGCAATAGAATTAAAGCTGATTCTTGAAGTAACGGCCACACTGAACGCAGAATAAGAATGACTAATAAAAGCGACAGTGCAGGATCAATGTAGAATCTATGTAAAAAAATTTTTTCAATTATATGTTCAAAATTCTTCAACATCTATATACGTGGGTGGTTCAAGTCAAACCGGGACTTTTATTCTCATGAACATAAGAATAAAAAAGGTTTGACTTGAACCATCCTCGTAGAATGTATAGGAATATGTAATATATAATTACCTATACTTCCAATTCGTTAGCCATACAATTAGAGCAGACACAATTACAATGACAGACCCCAATGCATCGGAAAGTACATGAAGAAATACCCCTCGCATATTCATCTGACTTGCATCATGCGAATGGCCATGCGCTCGTTTTACTTGAGGTGTCGAAGGTCTATAAGCTTCGTCATTTTCGTTATCGTCTGTGCCTACCAAAGTGCTTAATCTATTATGACTTCGAGATATACCATGCGAGTGACCATGAGCGCTTCCATGTTCTACAATAATTACACTTATAAGTATCTATCGATATATATAAAATAGGTTACTTTTATCTTATAAGATATATAACATAAAAATCGATTAATTAAATTAAATTTAATCTAAGAAATATTAACTGTATTTTAAATATGTTATGAAATACATTAAATATGACAGATTATTCAGTGTTTCATGAAAAATGCAATAAAATAATAAATTTTTCCTTTTAATAATCAACATTCATTTTTTGAAATTGAATGTTTTTCAAATATTCAATTTGACATCATTACAGTTTGACATCAATAAGATAACAGATATTGATACTTTTTTTCCTTAACACATTTTTAACATTTATATTATACCTCGGACATTGTTCTCTCTTTGCAATCTTGAGATATAAATCCAGCAATTTTACAAAAATTTTATTTCTGTCTTATATTTGCAAAAGGTTTGTATTTTAAATCTTGCTGCAATAATACATTTGTATCTAACCATGTACATTTCATAATCAATTTTATCTTAACTCAAAATAAAATCTTTCGAGCACTAATAATAAGATAACATCGTGACAGTATTGAACAAAAAATCTTATAGGCAAACAGCAATTTGAATATATAAATACTCTTATCCATAATCATAATTAAGTTATCATATGGTTAGATACGAAAGATGATAATTAAGATATAAAATACAAATAAAGTGCTTTATAAATATTATCTAACAGAAAGAGAAAGTGAAAATAGAAATTTCTAGATAAGTATTCTTCTATATATTCTTCTAAATATTAATATACGAATATATTTACGAATATATTTACGAATTTAATATAAACGAATTTAATATAAAGTTTCGATGTGTGATTTTACATTTCTATAATAATAGGACAATTTTAGAGAATTTTTAAAACAAGGATAAATACCTATACGTATAAATACCTATACGTCATATTTATTTATATACTTTAAATAGTTTAAATTTTATCGAAAACAAATAAAACTTGAGTTGTATGATACACGCTATACTCACCATGGAATAAACATAAACCTATCACATTCACTAGCAGACCAAGTCCCCCAACTGCGACCAACAGTTTAGCTTCATGTATCTCTTCTACCTCGATAAATCTTTTACATGCTTCCACAGTAATACTAAAACATAAAGCGACCAAGAACACGGCGTTCACTAGAGCTCCTAATACTTCAGCTCTGGCCCAGCCAAATGTGTTTTTGGACCATTTCTTCGGTGACATCTACAACATCAAAAATTGTTTGAAAGCAATCAACAATATTAAATATTGGCAATAAAATTTTTCAACAAGAGATCTATTTTTTAGCTGCTTTAGCTTTTTGTATCTTTTCTCTTTTTCTTTTTACGTTGGGCTACGTTTACATTATTACTCAAGTGCCATCCAAGTATTATTTTATACGTTTGTTGTTTACCCCTTGTTTTGATAAATAAGGATAATACAATAGGAATACTTGAGGAACATTTGAATGGGAATATAAATTTGTGAAGAGAAAAAGAGAAAAGATGAGCCGTGCAAAGAAGTTGAGTTAAAAAGAACAGATCTAAAATTAAAAACAAACTGCAGAACTTTACCTTCACCGAAAGAAATGCTACCACTAAAGCGGCTACGTCTGACAACATATGAAAACTATCTGCTATTAAAGCCATCGAGTTGGTGACATAACCAACTACAATTTCGACTAAAAAAAATAAAGCTGTCAGCCATAACATTGTCAAAAGACGACATTTTTTTCCTGTGTAACGACCCATGGTATCTGTATAGACCTGAAAACATCAGAAAAATAAGTGTTTGCAGAATACATCATGTGCATTGCCTCAAAATATTCTCCGCAAGAAGCTTCTAATAATACACACTTATTTTTATAACTCTTTGAATCTACAGACGCAAGTGTAAAGAACAACGTAACAAATTGAATAATTCATTACAACGCAAAAGAACAAAGAACAAATACATGTTACGTAAGAAATTATCTTTCTTGTCGACAAATATCGTAATGTCAAGTATCAAATTAACTGATACAGACGAGAAAGTAACGTCGGACACAGAAATTCGTCTTCCCGGTACTCAAGATGAAAATTGATGAAATTTATCACGATGCGAGAAATTTAATGAATTTCTATTCACTTTTGCCTCTGTGGTCTTTGTTTGTTTACACGCGAATTTCAGACGATTATCAGAGCGCGAGAAATGTTCTCGATATACAAGGAAGCAACTCTTATCTCATGATCGAGTTCTTACGATCGAGGACGAGGACGACGAGAGATCACGCGCAATACACACGTGCGCTTCAAAAGTCATATTACACAGTAAAACAATTTCCTTATATATCTATTTGCCATGAATCCGGTAATAGGGGGGAAAGGAAAAAGGAAATGAATATGAGTCACAACGCGGAATGGCAAGAAAGATACGTGATTCATCACGCGGGGAAAGAATAGACCTGTTTTTTTTTTAGCTGAAACCATTTGCAAGTTCACCTTTTCTCCTTTCTTTCTCCAAAGTGGAGAGAAAAGAAGAAAAATTAAACCGTGCAAGAGGTTTAGCTAAAAACAACAGGGGGTCGATTGTATATCTTGAGATAAGAAAATGACAAAAGTGAGCAAATTTATCAGGTATTGATCAAAGAAATTATGACTATTCTTCTAAATTCGCTCACTTTTATAATTTTCACTTCGTTTCAAGATACACAATTGACTCGCAGCTCTAATCATGTGTTGCAAATCGAGAAACCTTTGATGTCATCGAAAGGACTACGTCAAACCTGTTCTTTTAATTGAACCATTTCACGGTTCATATTTTTTTTCTGAAAAAAAAAAAAAAGAAGGAAAGATGAACCGTGTAAAAGGTTCATTTAAAAAAAAAAAGCCTAATCATGCGTCGCAAATCAAAGAATCTTTGAGGGTTACATTAAGATGGGATCACATTAAGTCTTTTTAACCGAACGTCAGATGAACTCCACGCTTTCAACGCTTTCAAGAGAAAAGGAGGAAAGATGAACTGTGCACAAAGAAGTTCAGCTAAAAAGAACAGGCCTATTTTGCAACGAAAGACATCCGGTTCTGGGAAAAAGTTTTTGTAACCAAAAACGAGCTCTCGAAGATAATAGAAGAGCGTTGACATTACCATTTCAGTGTCCCGATATGAATATCCGGACGTTAAGTCTGTAATGCGTAATTAATTTACAATTCTTCGGGCGTTTCGCAGATACATGTCGCGAAATGTATTCTATATGTGTACGGTATAAAGTTGTACACGTACACACCCATATACATATTTTTGCCAAATGAAAAGTGGTTGATAATATCAATGATTTCCGATTATCTCCAGGGTATCGATCATGTAACTTTTTCTCTAACGCAGAAAGCGTGAAGTGAAAATTTTTTATGTGTATATATATATATATATCATACATATACATACATATCATAAAAAATTTTTACTTTTCATGCTTCCGTTCTAGGGAAAAAGTTACATGATCGACTCCCAGGACCCATCAATTGACACTCCACGGGAATTTATTATCCAGGATGATGTCATCGTTAGCGTCTCAAATCAGCAAGGAAGCCAAAAAAAAAGGTCGCAAGGACGATGAAAAAAAAGAAAGTACGTTTGCCGCACTTACCTTCGAGGGGAAAATTCGTCGCGCCCGTTCGCCGTCTTTGCCTTCGCGTTCGCCACCGATCGTTCGATTTATCAAGTGACCCTAATTGAACACGGCGAGTGAAGAACGTTCTTGGACATGTTCCGTCGCGCGATCACGCGTACGCACAAAGCGCATCGCTGGCAGGTACAGAGAAGGCACACGACAAAGACTCACAACGCACTGTAGCGCTCATGGCTAAACTGATTTTCTCTTTTCCACGTTACGGCTACGATAAACAAGGCAGACGAAGACGCTGACCTGCGTTCGTAAAACTCCGTGAAGTTTGCGTTCTGTTGATCGACCAATCGCGCGGCGTCTTGGGAAGAATTGGATTTTCTGCGCATGCGCGGTGAACGCCACATCAGTGAAGTACCTAGCGTGAGTAAAAAGGGTATCACTGTGTGGCCGTATAAAACTATACATATAAAAATTTTTTTTAATTTATAAAAAATATGTACTTAAGCTCAGACATGTATACATAATTATACATACACGCGTCAATTAGGAAAAATTCAATAATTTATATTCAATGAAATACATAATTATACATACACGCGTCAATTATGAGAAATTCAATAATTTATATTTAAAAAAAAGTGAGAGATAAATTGAAAGGAAAGAAAAAAATAAAAATAATTGAAATTGAAATGTCAAATAAAATATATAACTTAAAGTAGAGTCTTGCTTGTCCTACCTTTGTTCCAGTGCTTTTTAATGCTGTTTTGATACAGCTACTAGGAACAAAACTATTATCTTTTCATCCATAACTCTGTTCTTTTTGTTTACTTTAATTAATACTATGTATTCTAATGTATATTTATTGTATTTTAATACCGACTTTTTATTCAGTATTAAGCTCGTGTTTTATCACTGTAATCTGGCAGCAGATTGCCAGTAGAAATTGAGAAGAATCTGCCATAATTAACTTAAATGGAATTCTACAGATTTCATTTGCTGGTAATCTGCCACCATATTCTGTGTTAGCAGATTCTATTGTATTCTGGTGACATTCTTTCGATAAAATTTCTAACAAATACTTCGCAAAATCTGTCTTTGACAATCGATAGCTATTTCGGCTTTCAACATTCCATTTTGTAAATATGAATTATTTCCAAATTTGTAAATTGTCCTATGTAAACCTGAAACAGTTTGTATACAAAGTTCTTAAAATTAATATATTTGTAATATTGCTCAGATTATCAAGAACATTATGCCATGCGTTTCGAAAATAGATGTAAAATTCGTAGGAAGCAATATATATATATATATAGCGAGAGTTGTATCTTTATTATTTCAAATATTTGTAGCACAGGCACAATACGTTCAACTTGTCGCTTCCGAATAAAATCGGAAACGATCATTATCAATCGGTCTAATCGTCAGACATATGTAATACCACATATTCATAACGACGCGAGGTGTCCAAGAATGTCCACTTTCGAATGCAAAATCTATGCGTGAAAACATAATGCCTTCCTCTTCTTCTTTTTATTTTTTCCGATACGCAATTCCGTAGCGGTTTCGACAATATTCGCGATTTCTTATATAAAAAATTTATAAATAAAATGTACAATTGAAGACCGAAAGAGATACAAAATCGGATGCTTAAACAACGTAAGTACATATTAAAGCTCTACAAAAACTTTTATTTTTAGAAAATTGAACGGAACGCGTTATGTATGGCAGGCGTTTAACTCGGCAGTGGTAAAATTTATTTGTAGTCAATATGATAAAGTTTTTAGGGACGTGTACATATAAATTGTTTGTTTCCCTTGCAGAAGATTGCGTCATTGTTTGACGAAATTATTTATTATTCAGAAATGTTAATTAAAAATTAAAGAAAGTAAACTTTTAAAAAGTCTAATAAATGTATCCAAAATATAAAATTTATAAACTTAATTTCAAACAAAATATTAGCTATATCGGAATTAGATATAATGTAAAACACATATACGTGCGTGCATATAAAAGATATAAATATTATATACACAAAATATAAATATAACAAAATTCATAATACAAAACCGATTTTCACATTTATAGTTTTCGCTTTACTCTTTGTCATTTTTAAAAGTCAATCTAGTTCTGTATTTGTATTTGAAATGTAACTATTTTTAGAGTATTATATGTATATAATTTTAATATTTAATAAATAAAATAAAATAAATACAGTTAAGTAGGACTAAGAATAAAAAATCCAGTTAAAAAGATCGATATTTAAATATACTTTTAAGATGTATATAATATGAATAAGAAAAAATATTTTACATATAAAAAAAGAGTTGCGACACTTTAATTTTCTGTTTCCTCTATTTTTTTTACATTTATTGAGATCGATGTAAACGGGTTCGTGTTTACACGTAAATATATACATTAAACGTGTGAATATTTCTTTCTAGAAACAAAATTCGAAGTTACCATCCATAGGATGGGATAAGTTTATTACAAATTTCACATTAGAGTAAAAAAGTATTAGCACCACTTCCTAAAAAAACAATTCACCGGAATATATCTCGGAATTCCGTGAATATAAAAAAATTATACTTATGATTACAATATTGACCTACTTAATTCATTCTATAAATGCTTGCTTTTCACTAAAATGGCAGGATAAAAAACGAAGAATCATAATATAAACCTCTAAAACTTAATTTTACATTACGACATTACGTATATTTAACTTTGATAAAGGATGATATTCCGAATGATAACAGTAGTAATGTCAAGATAATGAAGAAATATAGGACTGCTATCTGTTTACAATAAAGAAAACGTTTCTGACGAAAAAAATTAGATAAAAAAAATAAAAATTTTATTTAAATATCATGAAAAAAATCTTTTTTTTGCACATAATCTATATCATGCGAGTTGCAAAAATAAAATGCATATTTCCAAACTTCAATACGCATTTTCGTTGCAAGATTTATTACGACTTATTGATATCTTTTTCATAAATGTAAAAATAAATCTTTATAAGTGTACTTTGTAATAGATGAATAAGTATAACATTTTTTTTATAACAGTATTTGGCGTTTCAATTCAGAGAATAATTTAAATATGCACTCTCGTAAAGTGAGATGCGATTTTTTTTTCTTTTGCAGGCTTTTACGTCTAGCCCTGTGGTACCACTGCCGGGTTAAGGATGAACAGGGTCCAGATTACCATACATTTGAATTTCTTACAAAGTCACATTTATTATCTCGATTTAGCTATCCCAGCATCATCGATAATACGAATCTGGTAATTCTATATACAATCTACCGAAATAAACGCAATAATCGGTAGTAATAATAATAGCATCTTTCAAATCTTTTCGAAACTCCCTCTCCCTTCTTTTACTTTCACCTCGTTGATATATTTTTCTTTTTTTAATAAGTGTGCTGAAAAATCGGTATAAATGTAACCTACGAAAAGGAGTAATATTTACCGCAAAAATCGTCAATTGTAGCTTAGACAAAATTTGGAAGAACTGTAACGCCGTTTTTTTTTTCTTTACATTTTCCTATTTCTACTATTGCCAACGCTATTTTATATCCGGTAGTTTTTTTTTTAAATCGAACGGATACTCGTTAAATATAACTATATCACGAGTATGAGGTCGATTGTACATGTCACAGTTTACAGCTCGAGCACCATATTTGGCTAATGTCAATAATAATTAAAAGCAAATTGAACAAATAAAATTTCGACAAGTCTAAAATCACTACTTCATTTTTCTTTCTTACTCATTCATTCTCTTTCTGTCTCAATTTGCTATCATTTACGCTACGTTGCGACATTGTCGATAAACTTCGATTGTGATATTAAATACGATCTAATGCTAATCACTTACGTCTAAATCACTACAATCGGGTATTATTAACGATGAGCGTTCAATTAGTTTCTCTCACTGCATCTCGCGATGTTGGCTACTATGGCACTTGACTAATACTGACGCGCTGTTTTTTTTTAACCCCCTAAACTTCTATATCTTACATGCTATCATCACGGCTAACAATAAATTTAATTCGAACAACGGCTTCCTATCTTATCTATCAATATTCTCAACTGTCCTAGCGACCAACATCGTATTCGAAACAGCAGTAAAATTCGTTTATATAAAGTGCTACAGGTCTTCCATAATTTTTCTAAGATAAGTAGTAATTACTTCGTAAATAGTTTTGCTAACCAGCGACCATCCGCCCTACTTGGCTTGGGCTGGGATCGGGGAGACGCAGGGCGGCGGTATGGTATCTTTCTTTTTGATTGGTATTGATCTAAATCTAGTATTTGGACGAAGTGCGAGGATGGGTCGTGCGTGCTTTTGCTTCCTAAATCGAGCGTGCGCAAGTTCTTATAATCTTTTTTTTACTTGTAGCCATAAGCTTTACTTTCTTGTTTCCTTGACCAGAATTATGATTTATCTTCGTTAATAATTAATTTACTCGATACGTATATTCTCAGAAAAGAAGGAGAAAAGAATATTATTATTGCATGTGTGTGAAAAGAATAGTGGTGGAAATCATGGAGCAGCCCTGAGAGAGAGCGAACAACGCATCTGGGAGTAGTGCATGTGCGCCTGTGATGTCTGTATATGTATCTGTGTGTGTGTGTGTGTGTGTGTGTGTATATATGTGTGTATCCACACACACATATGAATCTCATGAGAATGAATATTTCACTCAACGTGTAAATTGCGAATTTACTTATAATTTACTCATTTAACGTTTGTTTTAACCTCAAGTCTTAAGAGTCGTGTGACGCGAATCCGCGCACCCGTGCCTCGAGTTTGTATACAAGTGACAACCTTCTACGCTGAATATCGACACTTCTGCAACAGAATCAATAGATTTATCACATGAGATGTATATATTTCACAACGTTTGTTGTGCGGAATTTTACAAAACTCTTACCATCAGGTAATTCATATAATTTCCTAGGAAGAGAGGCGAAATAGGGATGGCGTAACGCTTCCTCCGCACCTATCCGCTGATCGGGATTCAGCTGCAGGAGCGACGACGCCATACTATCGCCCTCGGCGATATCATAAAGCCGAGGAAACGAGAGTCCCAGTTTCCGCGGCGGATAAAATATCAGTCTATGTGCTTTATATCCGGGCAGATGCGTGACACCTGGCCAAGTCTCCTCGGTAGGTGTGCCCAGCACTTTAAATATCTTATCGAGTTGGTCGTACGTACAGCGTACACCTGGGAATGTCGGTTCACCAGTTAACATTTCCACAAATATGCAACCTACTCCCCACATATCGAGCGAAGTGGAGTACTCCGTGGAACCTAAAAGAACGTCGGGCGGTCTATACCATAAGGTCACGACTTCGTGTGAGTATGTATGCGATGGCACGGATTTGGCCCTTGCTAGCCCAAAGTCTGCCAATTTAAGTTCTCCTATCTCGCTGATTAATAAATTCTGTGGCTTTACATCTCTGTGCAGAACCCTCCTAAAGTATGCAGTAACACAAATTAATCAATGCGTATCAAGATGAAGACATCGACATTACGTACTATAAACTTTTAATTACCTGCGGTGACAGTATGCCAGTCCTCTCAACAGTTGAAAAAGAAACAATTTAACATTACGCGGATCCAATCCTCCGTTCCCGAAATACCTCTCCATATATTGCGATAGATCGGTGTGAACGTATTCAAACACGAAGGTGAGCGTCTCGCGGGTATGAATGATATCGTGTAAAGTCACGATATTGCTATGTTTTAACTCTTTGAGGAGACTTGCCTCGCGAATGGCAGTAAACGGAGCTCCTTCCTCCTCTTGCAGTCTAATTTCTTTAAGAGCCACCACTTGATTAGTGAGATGGCTATAGCCTTTGAACACTGTGGCATATGATCCCTCTCCCAACTGCTCCAGTTTTATATAAGCTTCGGATTTACCGAACGGCGAATCTCCCTGTCGAGACAAATTGAGATTAATGTATAGTATCTTGCTAGAAAATAAATACAAATGAGTGTATATATATGTAATATAATATATTACCCCAAAAGCGGAGAATCTTTTAGTTCTTCTAGGTTCTGGACCAAGGAAAACTTCAGATTTGGGCCGCGGTGGACGTCGGGGCCGCAGAATTACCCTAGCTTCCTCTCGTATATCTTCATCGAGAAGCTTCGAATCGCTAGAAACCGAAAGCTGTCGATGCACTCTCTCGTGGTCGCCCACACCTGTCCATTCTATGACAGTCCAATTTCCGAAAACATTCTTAAAATAACAGCAATAGAAATACATAAAATCACAGATTTTTATAAAATTTTAGATATACAAAATTCTACTTTGCTTAAATTACATATATGTGTATTTTGATGTTATTTATGCATTTAAACAATCGCGGGATAGCTACTCTTACATATGCATAATTTCAACTATGCATAATATGCAGAAAAATAATGTAATATTCGATCATTAATAAATGTGTTTTAGTAATAATTTTTTTAGTGTTTTTAGCAAAATATGTGAATGAGTGCATTCTTATAAATAAAAATTAATTAATAAATTACTTTATAAAATGTATGCACATAAATTAGATTTATACTTTATAACATAATAAAAGGCATTTGAATTAAATTCTTTGTTTTCATCTCTTACTTCAAAAAATATATAAACATCTATATACTACATCAAACTACATCTATAAAAATATTATGAAATCATGAATATATATTTTTTTGGATAAAGCTCACCATAACGACGATCTTTGTCCGCAGGTATATTGCCATTTGGCTCCAAGCGGTCTAGGAACTCCTCCGAATAACCATTATATGGCAATTGACCTCTTGTTGCTACATCATCAGCCTCTTCTTTTGATATAGCTATAATGAGATGAATAATATTTAAATGTATGTTCATAATTATGTCTAATTAAAGATTCATGATTTAATTATATTACATAAAATTATTTTATTCAATCTTAAAATTTTTAATTCTATAATATTTGCAATATCAATAATAATTATATCAATAAAACATCATGCTGTTTAATTAGAATGGTAAAAACAATTATTTGCCTGACATTAATTATATACTTATTAATATTGAAAAAATATTAAAATAAAGTTTAATATTTAAATCTTTGTGATTACTATTATATTTTATTAATGTAAAAGTAACTACTTATATAAAAAATACTTACAAAGCCGTCCAAAGCTGTGACTAAGGCGCTTTTTTAATTTTTGCACTCTACTGAGAGCACCGCCTTTCTTTTCCCGCATTGTCACAGGCCCTGCATGTAACAAACGTAATGTTTAAACACACAATTTGATACACCAAATGTAAGTTGAGATAGCATGACATCATAACAGAAGGCCAAGAACATCAGAGTAATTTAGATATAACAGATCATTACATTTATGATGACATCATACGCTGTGTTATGCCAGTGTTCCTTAATGACGATAGAGGTATATATGCATCACATTCTTTTCAAATGACAATGCGAGCAACTTTATATCAGGAAATTACGATATGATAAAAACCAACCATGATACAAAATATGAATACGATTACATCATACAAATGTTAATAATTTTATCAAAATTTTTTTGTAGATAATAAACACTCGTTATACTATAGATAAAGCAAGAATAATGACACTCAACGAAGTAATTTGAATACAGTTTTGTCTCGAACCCAAAGTAATTTAATTTAACTTCTCAGAATGTGAATGACTCATCCATTCGTAGAAGATAATTTTTACTGCAGAAGATGGATTTTTACTGCAATTAAAGGTGAAAGTATGTATCTTAAGTATGCACTTTCCAAGTATGTGTATCAAATCCGCCTGAACCAGCCAACTATAATTTTTTCTTGGAGCAAGCCACATAACAAAGCAAACTCTCACGGGACACTTACCAACGCGATAAAAACTTTGAGACTGCCGTATGTACACGGCACATGACACGCCATTCAGTCACACGTACATACACGCACACAAGTATCGACACACACGTTCTGCGTCAGGTATGCACTGTAGTTACAGCACAGGGGGGGTTCAACGAACTAATATACATTAGTTTCACACGTCGAATAACCGAACAAATCTCTAGATGTTCAATCAATCGAGATGTTCAAGTGTCAGATAAAACGTAGGCTCCTCTCCCTCTCTCTTCGTGCTACACAAAAGATTACATTGTACTCGTCACACGGCTCGAAAAGATACGGCGATCCCAATCCTGAAATTGATAAGCTCGCGCGTTTCTTCCTGTGGCCAAAGCGACTATCAAGCCGGCGAAGGAAAAAAAATGTTCAACTTCTCTCTCGCTTGAGTCACATATATACTGAAGAACTTCGTTGTCCCTCTTCTGACTGCCATCAGGAGATACTGTACATGCACACATATAAGGGGCGCGCGCGCGCGCGGAGAGAAAGAGAGAGAATTATTATTTTCATTTTCTCTCTCTCTCTCTCTCCCTCTTCTCTCCCTTTTTCTACCTCTCCGCTCCTCTCGATCAGACTGCTGTTGCTACTTCGTCCTTCTCTCCCGTCTCCATGATCCTGGAACGGAACTCTCTTTACATCTCTCTCATTCATGTCTTCTCTCTCCTTTCACGTACACACACACATACATACACGTACACGTACACTCCCTCTCTATCTATCTTTCTCACCTCGTTCACACACGCACACGTCAAGACAACCGATAAGAAACAGAAACGGCTCGAGAGCCGGAACGTCGCCCGCGAGAAATAGGGGAAGGATGGGCAGCGGGCGCGCCCGTGTCCGACTTACCCTCTTTGCTCTTGGAGGCGGTGGAACCCTTGTCCTGACAGTACATGATTACTCATTCGGTCGCACGCGCGGGACACATCACATATGGGCGGTGACGCACTCGGCTGCGTGTGTGGGTACGCGCCGCCGCCGCTGCCGCCGCTGTGTTTTTCCCTCGGCCGATGCTCCTGTGCGGCGATGAGAGCCCGGGCGCCGTGCTCCCCTAGCGCACGACCCTCTCACGTCGTCCTGTATTCCGGTGAAGCGCGCACGATCCCCGTCGCGTCGCCTTGCGCCATGAAAACGCCTCCGCACTCTCCCCGTGGACGATGACAACGACGACGGCGATGGGAGCGTTCCGCACGGTGTGCGCCACCGCGAGGAATATAACTATCACAAAATTTGCCAGCGAAATCCTCGCCTCCTCCGAGAGAAGAGAGAGAGAGAGAGAGAGAGATATCACCTCTCCACCGCTCCACGAGAGGGGCAAGTTCACGTCGGTGCGCTCTACACACGCATATACGGACACATACACCCTCTATCTCTTTCTTTTCGATATTTCTTTTCTTCTTCTTTTACAGGGGAATCACAAATGATTCGGTCAACCCTCCCGTTCGCGCTTAACCCTTGCTGACGGTGGGTGCTCGCGCACACACACCACCACTACCTCCAGCAAATCATCTGCGATCGGGGCCGACCGGTCGGGAAGTCTATCTCGCTTGTCGCGGATACTGCCCACACCACCTCGCACCGCACGACACGAAAGTCGCGAGCCACAGGCCGAATTCGGCCGAGACGGCAGACGCGCGTGCAGTCGTGCACCACAACGGCACAACCTAGAACGACGACCGCCGTTGTATTGTATGAAGTTGCCCCGAGCGGGGACGCGTGCGTACTCAGCGTACTTATCGCGGACGGGAAAAGTAACTAGACCGAACGAACGTCCGCGGTTCGTATTGCGACTGTTGGACAAAAAGAAATTCAACGCCGTCTCTCGTCGATCTCTTATTATTTTTTTTTCAAACTGTTTTTCTTGTTTTTTTTATATCATTTAACAGTCATCGACTCGCGGCTATCAAACTATCGCATTCTTAAATCATGAATATTTAGAATTTAAATAGACGCACGTATGCAAGTCGATTATGTATCTTGAAACGAGGTGAAATTACAAAAGTGAGCAAATTCACTACGTATTGACCAATTAAATTATTAATATTCTAGTGAATTTGCTCACTTTTGTAATTTTGATTTTCACCTCATTTCGAGATACACAATCGACCCTCAGTTCACAGATATGGCTCCAAATTTTTGTCAAACTTTCCCATTTAACTAAATTTGTTCGAACAAATTTTGCAAAACGTCTAGCTGCTGATGAATTTTGTTATTTTATCGATACAGCATCTGTTATATGAGATGATGCTGATAACGAAATGCCACAAAAAACCCAGGTAGCAAAGTTTGTCATTTTGACGTCATATTTTGGACCTTTACTGACCATTACTGACGTCTTAATGAAGTCAAATTGACGTTCGAATGTCACAGACGATTGACGTCATCGGTGAGCCGTCATTTTGACGTTTTTTCCTTTCTTGGTCTTTTATTGACCATTATGCCACCCAACTGGCGACTTATGACGTCATACTGACGTCACGAAAGACGTCGAATAAAACCTATAGTCACTTTTTGGTCACTTGACGTCATTTCTACAAACGTGACTTGAATTTGACGTCAAAATGATGAACTTTGCTATCTGGGAATATAATAGGATCTATATTTACATGACTTAACAGCAGATTGACAGCTAGCAGAAAAACGCACAAGTATATAATCATTTTGTTTTTGTTACTCATAGAAAAGATCGGTAGAACAACGTTTGTGATGTCTTGTGTCATTATTGTCATTAAATAAAAATTACTTTTACTGTCAGTACTGAAAATCTGTATAAGTTGTTACGTTTTATACTATTATAGATTTTCAATACTGGCAATGTATACCAAAACACGACCTTTATCTTTTCTTTTTTTCTCTCTCTACAATATCTATAATTGTATTATATATTCTATAATATTCAATATCTATTATATTTTAAAAAAGAACGATTCCATGCAAGAACCAAATTTATCTACAATACTCCATAACAGCAAATACTCCGACCAATTTGAAGTTAGGGCGACATTGATAATCAGTTCTTATTTTAAGATCGTCTTAAGGACAGTCTTAATAAGATATTATAAGCCAATTACAGAGTCATATTAGCATCTTAAGATTACTTAAGACAGTTTTGAGATAAGAACAGACTATGAAATGCCAATCCTATAGTCTTTTAATTCTTAGCAAAAACCTTTCCAAGTTTAACGTAAATTTAAATTCTTCGAGCTTTAAAATCTCTTATCTCTCTTTCGCTTCCTCTCTTTTATACATATGTCACACGTCACACATGTCAACACACGCAGGCTACGGTCCACTTGAGGTGCGTTCAGGGAGACTCTATTAGCGCTATTTGTGTCATTCTATCCTTGTTTTACGTTTAATAAACAACGAAGATAGAATGACAGAAATAGCGCTATTAGCGCTATTTCTCTCCCCGAACGCACCATTGATGCTACAAATGCTTCGAAGCATTTTTTGATTGGTCAATTAGTACAATTCTTTCTTCCGATTGGTCAATCAAACGTTTCGAAGCATTTGTAGCGCCAAGTAGACCGCATCCGCAATCGTATGAACAGACCTTCATTATTGATACTCGACGTCGACTTTTCGGTATATCGGAGTAATCGAACAGCGGGAGCGGAGTATCGATAGTCGTCTCCAACAGTTCCGACTCCTTCGACCCACTCTGGGCCATTGGCTGCGTTCAGCAGAACGGTTGTTTTGCAACTGTTGGAAGTTTCCTTCGCGCTAATTGGATCATACTTTTAGATCTAGAAGAATGGTCCTATCTCAGCAGACAATCATAAAACGGTTGCAAAACTGTTGAGTCTGCTGAACGCAGCCATCGTGCCCATGATGTAATAAGGCCCAGTTTCACAACTCACGGTTAACTCAACCGAGGTTCAATTTATTTCTCATCTCTTTCCAATTCTAAAATTAGTAAGAGACAATGAATAAGTTGAACCTCGGTTAAGAGTTAACCATGAGTTAAGGAACTGGGCCTAAGGTCGGTATTCATAGTCGATTCTTATTTCAAAAGTACTGTCTTAAGACAATAATGTAATGTCTTAAGACGCTAATGCGGCCCTCTGATTGGTTCGTGACACCTTAAGACTGTGGCTGCGGTCCACTTGACGCTACAAACGCTTTGAAGTGTTTGAGCGACCAATCAGAACAAAGAATTTTACGAATTGACTAATCAAAGAATGCTTCGAAGCGTTTGTAGCGTCAAGTGGACCGCAGCCTGTACTTAAGACGGTCTTAAATATAAGATTTGACTATGAATACCGGCCTAAAGCCTTGTGTCCACGATGCTAGAAATTGGTCCGAGATCTCGGAGAGAGAAAGAATTAACCAATCACATTTAAACAATTTAGTCACATGATCAATGCGATTGGTCAATTCTTTCTTCATCCGAGATCTCGGACGGATTTCTAGCATCGTGGACACTGGGCTTAAGACAGGTGAATCAAGTAGAAGAATGCGCAGTAACCAATTTTGTCAGCCAATCAGAAATCTGTCCAAAGTGCAAAAAGCAATATGGCTGCCTCTATGATACGGGATGTGGGCCTGATTAAGTTAGCTCTTACGCCGTAGTCGACGTCGTGAATTAGTAAGTGGCTAAGAAATCGGCCAGCCAGAATTATACTCGTTCACAGTGACATTAAAAAGAATAAGTCAGATGAATATCTGTAAACTGTAAAATATCATATAACAATTCAAATCATGCCAAATATATCAATTTTATATATTAGTAAGATAATGTAAGATAATGTTAGCAAGTTAGCATGTTAGCATGTTAGTAATGTTGCATTAGTAAGATAATATTTAATAATTTCTTATGAATAATGTTTATAAGATAATGTTTAATAATTTCTTATGAATAATGTTTTTCTATTTCTTATTCGTAATCATTTAATCTTCTATATTACTATTTTACTTATTAATTTATTGATCAATGTATCTATTTATAATTATTTTACTTTTATTATGTATTTTTATTATTTTACGAGGCTTTTATAACAGTATTTTCATATTATATATTTACAAACGTTTTTATTTACATTTTTATCATACACATTTATCAATGTTGCCTTTGAAAATCGCGCTGCATTTTGGACAGATTCCTGATTGGCTGGCTTATTGCTTGGCCGCCATGATGCGCGTTGGTTCACCTGTCTTATTACATCATTACATCATGATCGTGCCATGTTCTCGCGCATCGTCGCACGTGTAAGTGTGCGCTGTCGCTTTGTGAGTCAGCAAAAAGAGAAGGGAGTTGACGATAATTTGTTGTCGCGGCTGTTACGAGCGAGCACCGTCGAAAACGGTGGGACCCGGTGCGCGCGTTACTGCGGGAAAACGAGTCAGGTTGCCGTCAGCGAGCCGTGCGGAGCGATGTCGGGCGACGAGAAGCCGTTTCGCCGTCTGCCGTTGTGCGTGCGTCCCTATCATTACGATATCTCGTTGACGCCGCATATCACCAACTTCACCTTCGACGGCACGGAGAAAGTGCATCTCAACGTGAGTTCTGCCACCCGCCGATTCCTCTCGCTGCCACTCTCCGTCCTTCCCTTGAGTGAAAAAAAAAAAGTATCGAACGAGAGATGGAAGAACAAAGCGGGGCCGCTAACCATATGGGAAACATAACCAAGAAAACGCTCCGCCCCCGCTGATCCCTTCCCCGCCGCTGGTTTCTGTTTGAATAGTTTGATTGGCAAATATCAAGGCGGACCGCCTTATCTCCTAATTGCCGGCAATCGCGATTTTAATCTCTTGATTTGCTCGTTAATTTCGCAGTGACGCGAATTCTGATTGCACTTGCGAATGTTATCTATTATTTTTCCTCTTAATCATATTTCATGCTTATCTTTGCGACATACGTGACGATTGCGAAAATTCTCTTATCTGTTATTTTTTTTTTTTTTTAATTACAGGTGGAAACTTCTACGGATACCATTGTATTGAATTGTTTGGAAATCAATATAAAACATGCGAGTTTTTATGGAAATGATGGCAAGACCATTATGCCTGAGAAAATTGTACTATCTTCAGTGGAGGAAACAGCCACGTTGGTGTTTCCTGAAGCTCTGCCATGCGGTAAAAGCGGATACCTGAATATAGAATTCGTGGGAGAGATCAATGACAAGATGAAAGGCTTTTATAGGAGCAAATATAGTGGGTAAGAATACAATTGACAATTTTGAATATATAAAAAAAAATTATAGAACTAATCTCTGTCCAACACTGTCTAATTAAGAAAAAACCTTTTTAACAATATATTTCAATTACTGTTTGTTAATTTTAGCTCTTGAAATTTATATAACATATGGATAAATGAAGACAAAGTGTTTAAATGTATTTATATGTATTTATTTATATGTATTTATATGTATGTATTTATATGTATGTATTTATATGTATCTTTCAAAGGCAAAATGGTAACTGTGCTGTAACCTATTTGTGTCCTACATCAGCACGGATGTTTTTTCCATGTTGGGACGAACCATCTTTTAAAGCAACCTTTGATATACATCTCACAATTCCATCTCGACCATATCTTATTGGGTTATCGAACATGGTGAGCATCCTTGATACAATGTAGAATTTTTTATGATTTCAGAGAGGACGGTACCGTTGAATACGCGGCGGTTACCCAGTTTGAGCCGACAGATGCTAGACGTTGCTTCCCATGTTGGGACGAGCCAGCGTTGAAAGCAACATTTGACATTACACTAAAAGTACCAATCAGTCTTACAGCACTTTCCAATATGGTAAGCAGCGCCGGGCATCTGTAATATTATTTGCTTTTAATTATTTAATCATTTAAAAGAATTTACAATAGTTCAACATCTTAACGTTCTGACCGTTATGGCGCTTAATATTAATGCTTCTTAATTTAAAGCATTGTAGTTAATATTAGCGGTCTTTCAATCTTATTGTTTATTTGCTTTTCTTTTTCTTTTGCTTCCTATCTTCTAATTTATATTTAAGGTAGATGTATGTACCTTTTTCTTATGCTTTTTTATATTTGATATTTATATTCATTATGTGATACTTAAAATTTATGTTTTATATGTTGTCTATTAATCTGTTCACTATTTCTTATTATATATACCATTCATAGTCGGTTCTTACATTTAAAATCATCTTTTAAGTGATCAGATTGATCTTAAGTGATAGAGATTGATATTGAAATTGGATTAGAATTTAACTAAACAAAAGAAAGAACTAATTTCAAGTTTGGTAAACTTTGCTTCGCTCATGGCTTTAATACAGTTTAAGACATTGGTACAATCTTAAGATGTTATAAGTCATTTACAAGGCTAATATCAAAGCCAATGATAAAGCCAATATGAAAACCATATTAAGGCTATGACATAAAAAAAACGTAAACAATAAGACACAAGCAGTAAGCGAATCAATATTTTGGATTTGTTATTACCTATGTTATTGCCTTACATTCGTTGATTCTCTAAAGCCTGTCACACATGAAATGCGTAACAGTTGCTAACGGTTTCCTGTACGCCTTAATTTTAACATTTTAAGACATTGCTTAAGACAATTTTATAATAAAAACGGATTATGAATACCGATCTTTCTATCAACATCTTACTATGTATGAGTACATCTTGTCTGTTTTGATTTTCAGCCTGTAAAAAACAAAGTTACAAATGGGAACTACGAGACATTGACTTTTGAAAGAACGCCTATTATGTCAACGTACTTAGTGGCTGTAGTAGTAGGCGATTTCGATTACATAGAGGACATGTCTAGTGATGGTGTGTTAGTTCGAGTTTATGTACCCAAATCTAAGAAAGAACAGGGCCAGTTTGCCCTAGAAGTGGCCACCAAGGTGCTGCCTTACTACAAGACTTACTTTGGTATCGCGTATCCCTTGCCGAAGATCGATCTCATAGCGATTGCTGATTTTTCCTCTGGTGCTATGGAAAATTGGGGACTCGTCACATATCGCGAGACCTGTTTACTCGTGGATCCACAGAACACGTCGGCGGTACGCAAACAGTGGATCGCATTGATAGTAGCACACGAATTGGCACATCAATGGTTTGGTAATCTCGTGACAATGGAATGGTGGACGCATTTATGGCTGAATGAAGGCTACGCATCGTTCGTAGAGTTCTTGTGTGTTGCACATTTGTTCCCAGAGTATGATATCTGGACGCAGTTTGTAACTGACACATACATACGAGCGTTGGAGTTAGATGCTTTGAAGAACAGTCATCCAATCGAGGTACCGGTGGGTCACCCGTCGGAGATCGATGAGATCTTTGACGACATATCGTACCACAAAGGTGCCTCTGTAATTCGTATGTTGCATGCATACATAGGTGATGACGATTTTAGGAAGGGTATGAATCTATATCTGAAGAAACACAGCTACGCGAATGCGGAGACCGAGGATCTCTGGGCCGCGTTGGAAGAGGCCAGTAATAAGGCTGTACGTAAAGTGATGTCGTCATGGACCAAGAGACAGGGTTTCCCCGTTGTCAAAGTTGACTATCGTCAAGAAAGCAAAAATGGGATCTTATCATTGTCTCAAGAGAGATTCCTGGCCGATGGATCGGTGGATAACAATGCAGATAATGCATGGCTCATACCAATAAGCGTGAGCTCTTCACAAGATCCGAGCAAAACAATATTCGACGGCATATTAGATGCAAAAATCAAGGAATTTGTAATTGAAAACGTTCCCGAGGGCACATGGCTGAAAATTAATCCTGGTACAATTGGCTTTTATCGGACTCGTTACAGTCAGTCCGCTCTATCACTTCTATTACCAGCAATTAAAGATCATACATTACCTCCTCTGGACAGATTAGGCTTACTGGACGATCTTTTTGCGATGGTACAGGCGGGTTATGCATCCACAGTGGAAGTACTCGAATTAATGCAGGCGTTCCTGCACGAGGACAACTATACGGTGTGGTCCACTATAGTGAATATCTTAAGTAAAATCGGTATTCTCATTTCGCACTTAGACTTTGAGGATTCTCTCAAAGCGTTCGGACGTAATCTATTCCGTGAAATTAATACCACATTAGGCTGGGATCCTAAGTCAAATGAAAGTCATTTAAATACGTTACTCAGATCTCTCGTATTAGGCCGCATGGCAGCATTAAACGATCAAGATACTATCGAAGAAGCAAAGAGAAGATTCGAGCTGCACGTAAACGGTACAACGACACTCGCTGCTGATTTACGCAGTCCAGTTTATCGAGCTGTACTTTCCGTGGGTGATGCCAATACTTATGATACTATGTTAAAACTGTACAAAGAGGCTGATCTTCAAGAAGAAAAAGAACGAATTCTGCGAGCGCTTGGTGCAATCAAAGATGAAACTCTGCTAGGAAAGGTCCTGGACTTCGCCATGAGCGAGGAGGTCCGTGCTCAAGACACAGTTTTTGCCATCATGTCCGTGAGTTTGTCATACAAAGGACGTCTCATGGCATGGAATTTCTTCAAGGAGAAATGGAAGACTCTGTTGGATCGTTACGAAGGCGGCTTTTTGCTGGCACGGCTGGTAAAATTCACCACAGAGAATTTTGTCACCGAAGAACAAGCCAAAGATGTGGAGAGCTTCTTCGAGGGCCATCCGACTCCGGGCACCGAAAGAACGGTGCAACAGTGCGTGGAGTCCATTAGATTAAATGCTGCATGGCTCAACCGAGAAAAAGACTCCATCAGAAAATATCTGACCACTCAAGTCTAGTAAAGATAATTCCTTATCTTTTCTCCCCGTTATACCTTAATAGGACATTGACATAATTCGATCTCGCGTAATTTTACTATGCGAATATCTTATGGTACTGCTTGACATTGTGAAAGAACGTTACTTAGATACAGACTTGTCTCTTGTGTATGAAATACACATAAATAACACTAGTTTACAAGACTTTTTTTTAATTATTTTGAAAATCAGACAAAGTATTTTTTACAAATTTTTGAATGCTGAAAACGCGATGCCATAAGTCAAAGTTTTCTAACACGTTTGAGAAATAATTGACCTTTAGTGTACACAAAATGGCTTTTTTTATGGTATTTAACATTTTTTTTAAGGTTAATATTGCCTTAAAATTCTGATTAGAAGTCATGAATGTATTCATTCTCTAAAAAATGCATTTTTTTCTTTTAATATTTCATGTTTTATATAACATGTTTTATGTATCATGTTAAGATTTAAAAAGACAGGATTTTTTTAAGATAGCAAATTTTTTGCCTATGACTTTGAAGGCACATATATACTTATAATTTTTAGTGTGTTATTAATATACATATAAAAACCATACAACTTTTATTTGAAAAATCTTTTTTTAAATGTGTTTTTTTTTTTTTTTTTTTCCGAAATAATCGAAGTTGCTAGTTAGGATGAGACACTGTGAGGTGTTATACATATATATGTATAACATATAATATGTATATATATATATATAGCGGAATTACGATAAATTACGCCATGTGTCGATAGCAACACACTAGAAATTATAAATATATACTTCATCGTCTTAGGCGAAAAATTTATTATCTTAGAAAAATCCCCCTCCTACATTTAAATACTTTGCAACACGGTTAAGAAGTAAGATATTGCATTTAAAAAATGCATTTCATATGGGATGAACAATACATTCATGATCAGAATTTTAAGTTTTTACAAAAAATGTCAATAATTGCACATCTTGAAGAAACATCTTGTCTGGTTTAAAGAATTTTTTGCTGTAAACTAGTGTAGTCCGATATAAATCACGTGTATGCACGCTTGATAAAAACGCTAATTTGTTTAATGTTGACTAGTATTGAGTGAAGGAAAACAAATGGAAGAAAATACAGTTTTATATACACAATTATTATACCTCATCGACAAATCATCTTGACGTAATTCAACACTTTTACGGTGGTCTTATTGTTTCATTTTTAATTGATCGTCATTAGATTTCGTGATTTCGAATTCATCATTCATAAGAAAAGGTTTAGAATTGTCACTTTGATATCTCTCATGTACTATATGAGAAGAAACAATATTATATCAAAACTTTTAGTTTTTCAGTAACCTTGTATACAGCAATATTATAAATTTAAAACAAAATCTATTTAAAACATGATATATAGAAATAATTTAAAAAGATCCAGTTGAAGATTGATTGCTTTTGTATTGTTATTTTACTCATATATTACATGAGCCATTTGCAAAGGTATGCTCTCGATATGTAAATGAATTATATATCAGTATTCGTATTATATATATAAAACATCTTTTTTTTATGAAAGAGAGCTACCAGTTCTATTTGTCAAAATAAACACGTTAAACTTTGATGAATCATTCAACAAGAAATTGTTTACGCATTTTTATTTATTTAACCGATGTGACTTAATTATTTCATGGAAATGGTTTTCATTTCAATGATATTCTGATTTAAACAATTGTATCTTGAAATTTTAAGTAGATAATTATATTAAGTATCGTATCTAAATGGAGTATTCATAAAGAAATTTTAAACTTTAATGCAAAAATGTTTAGGAAATTCTAAGTTTTTGAAATGTTTAAAAGATTTGGAAACGTCACAGAGGCGCTTTAAAATTTTTAGATGCCCTTTTGACACTTCGGATATTTCTTGCAGTTTCGTCATTATGTGTTATCACTGATAACAGAGAAATACTCCTGCTCAACTATCAATGACATCTCATAATGATCGCACTAGCCTTATAATTCTATACAGAACTTAGTATGTAACCCCATAATATATACAAATTACAGTCTATAGTCTATATAATAGACGATTGTCTATTTCACGTATTAACGTTAAATGCAATATGAGTGCCATAATTACTTCATACATTAATAAATATACGTTTTCCTTGTACTCACGCGTAATAGAGAAAAGTAGCTAGCATCAATTTTTGTTTTCGATACGAGAATCTTTTGTTCGTAATCTATTTTTTTATGTATTTCTTGTCATATTGATATTTTGCGGATTTTAGTCTTAGAATTTGGATCAAGATTTGGATTCATTAAAATTCTAAAATTGTATCGCAGTTATCGGAAGGAGAGACAATTAAACATGCTTTATGTAGGTGTCAAATCAATCAAAATAACAGTTAATGTAAAATATCTTAAAAGGGCATCTCTCTTTATTTTTTGTCCCAATTGCGGACATATTATCTGGGATCAAAATGAAAAATTGCTTCGAAGAATAAAAACGAAACGCGTGGACGCTTCTTATACTTGATGTCGTGACATTTTCATGTCAACCGTCATAGAACGCAGTTCCCCGTTTGATGGTCGCACGTGCCGATTCGAAACAAGGAAGGAAAATGGTCCCGGTAGTGAGTCAGCCTTCAGTTTCATTATCAGTGTGCTTGTTCGCAATCATCAGCCGGCAGTTGTTACTGAGTGTAGCTCACTACCCCCGCGTCGGAAGAGATATTTCACCCTCTATCTGTCTATTAAAAACATTTGAAATGGCGCAAAAAATTTGGGGGGAACAAAGACTATCTATTTTATTCGATACTTTTCGTTTGATCTACTCGGCAAAGCTAATTATAATAACAAATTTAAACATGAAATGGATATTTCTGAGAACGAGCAATCTACAGATTCCAAGTCTGAAGTCGAATTAAATCCTTTATGACGATGGAGGAGGAACAAATACAATTATGAAAATTTTCTCATTTTAATTCCTTTCAAATTTATTAGATTGAGACAGCAATTTGGGTGGAATAATTAACTCCAAGTTAGTCCACTAACCAAGTTTACAGAGATCCTATAATTTTCTTAAATTTTGCAGCTCCACTATGATATTCTCTAAGATATTTCTTCATGTTACATGAAGTACAAGAAGATCAAGAGCATGAAGGGTTAATATCCTTAGACGTTGAACGCTCTTAAAGGATTGTCTAAATCCTCAGAGGAATAATGAATGCACCCCCTCGTTCATTCGCTCGAAGAGGGGAACGAAGAGCGGACGCTAGCGACTGTGGAAGAGGAAGGGCGGGGAGATAAGGGAGAAAGAGAGAATGTCGAGGGACCCCGTGGGGTCGGTTCCCGTGGGTATAACCCGGATCGAGCGTTCCCAGGAACGCGCACGTGACCCGCGTCAGAAGACGATCAATACGGACTTTGCGAACTCCTACACCCCACTGGAACGACGTGTCGCCCTTGTACAATCCACACACATCCTTCGCCTTCCGACGAGACCGATGGCGACGACGAACGACCATCATCCCTCCTCGCACGTGTGCGTAGATTGTTGCGCGCACGTGCGCCTGTTTAATCCTCCCATCCGTTCTCTTTCTCTCTCTCTCTCTCTCTCTCTCTCTCTCTCTATTCCTTCATACCATCCGGCTTCCGTTCCCGATATCGTTGAATCTTCACAGATTTACGGACGACTCATGGACGACACTGAAAGCGCATCAGACTGCTTCTCTTAAATTCAATCTTACTTTTAGAAAATTTAAAGAAATATATAAATATGTCTTATTTTTAATTTATAAATAATGAATGTGTATTTATATTTATTGAAAATTTTAATCTTAGCGATTATATAATATATTATTTAATCTTTTAATGAGTCAAGTTAACGAGAAACCCCAAGTTTTTTAAATAAAATCCACAAGCGCGTATGAATAATAAATTTTATTTCTTATTTAGTATATTTAGTATTTTATTTTTAGTCGCATATCGAATGTGCAAATGTATAGAAAATATTTCAAAATTGAATATTTCTTAAAGAAATTCTTTGATAAATTTCACCTTTTCTTTTGACTTTAGCTCTTAATTCTAACGATCATTTTCCATTTTCGTGTTATTGATGTTCCCAGTGTTTGATTTCTCAGAGATGTAGATTTTAAGGGATTACCTTCCTATTTGTGCCCGTTCTATTTCTACCAATCCTATTTCTGCTTCCTATTTCTGCCAATGGAAATTAATCTTGGTTCAACTTACCTTTATTTACTTTTACTCCTTTTCTAATTCTAAGAAAATATATACTCTTTAGCCTTTTCTAGTTCTTAGAAAAAAGGTGAACAATAAATTAAATTGAGATTAAAGTTAATTTACATTGATAGAAATAAATCAGGCCTTCCATGTAAGATTAATTTTTATTTCGGTTTAATTTGCTCTTTATCTTTTTCTAATTTTAAAACTTAGAAATCGTATCCATTTCTACGAAACTTGCTGTTTATTTTTTTTTAATTTATAGAATTTGAGAAAGATAAACAGTAAGTTGAACTGAGATTAAAGTTAATTTTACATAGTGAAATTAGGTCTTATGCCCGTTTCTATCAATGCAATTTAAATTTAATTAGAAAAAGATGAAGTGAGAGTAAATTGAACCAAGATTAAAGTTAATCACTGCATTTCTACATTGATAGAAACGGGTATTAGTCAATTTATTTGCGTGATCGAGATAGGATAAGTCACGATGGAACAGGAAAACGCTAGATTCGCAGGATAAAAACAAACGCACGGAGCTAACGTATAGACACAGTTTGCATTTATTTTTTCGTGTGTACGAGTGCAGTACGCCCGCGCAATGATGTACTTACAGCCTTTCAGTCTTTGCAAATATACAATATTTACGCGGGTTGAGGGGGGCGGGGAATTTCAGCACTTTCTAAATTATAATATAAGAGGCTATAACAACGACAGTGAGATAACTATACAGTAATCAATAGCAGCGATAGAGCACGAAAACTTTGATGAGAAAATAAAAACCGAGACCTTCGTCGAAATTCGAATCGCCTCGTCGAGTTCGATTTCGCATGCTCGCCGCGAAATTGTAGCCAATCCCCCGATCGATCGTCATCTCGCTCTCGTCTCCGACATCCAAAATTCGTCGATCATCGACTTTACGAGGGATAGAAAACTTCTGTTTTCTCCTCGCGCGCGCGACTCGGCGACGAGGCGCGTTCTCCAGGAAGGAAGGACCTCCGGCAAGAAAAGGCGATCGATCGACGAGACTAGCTGGGCGGGGCGGCTATGTAATTGACTCGAGTGTAATGAACGTTTTGCTCACAATCAGTGTATTCGAACGCGTGCGCGTGTTGCCGCACTCGACGCGATATCGCGTTACGATACGATCGACGATGGGAACAGGATGGACTCTCGCCGTCGGGAGACTCGAGAGTCGATCCAGTTTCCCAGTCACACAACAAGTAATTTATCAAAGAACGAACGCCAGTTGGAAACACGCGCGTCGCCTCCCATGCAGCACAGAAACTTGCGGCAACAATAGGCTTGTACTCGGCATCTTCGCCTTTTCTCTCTTCAACGTCTGAATATATATTTATTTCCTTTAAGTGCAAAAATTTTGGGTTCGCGATTTCAAACAACGCGAACAGACTTATTGCAAGCAAGTTTGCAATGTTGTTGCAATATTGCTGCCTACAACACGGTTCTCCGAGTAATATCCTAAGGACGTTCGCAGGATGTTCTCTCGAACATCCTCTGGACATCTTTAGGACATCTTTTAGAAAATTATGTTGTGCGGGTGGAATGATCTGTGCTGTATGGGGCTTCCACAGTCCGTCAATCGAGGCCTCGAAAGACCAGAGATCGCGATGAAATCGACCGCTGGTCCCGCGGCCGATTCGATCGGTGTCGCGCGGTCGGTTGGGAAAGAAAAAATTGGAATGATAAGAGAGAGAGATCCTAGGGGAGCGAAAGAAGAGGGGTAGAGGAAATTCGTGCCGGGTCCTTATAACCGTGAGAGATCTCGTGTGGAATGGCGATGAGCGTATGTACAAATGTATTTACAATTTCCCTTCGCAGAAGAGAAGGGTAAAAACCGGCGCGGGACTCGCTCTTTTTGATCAAAATGTCTCTTTGATCAAAATATATTCTCGTCTTCGGATGTAGGTGCGCCCTTTAGACCTGTGGTCTCCCGGGTAGTTTTCTCTTCCGGGCGATGATCGATACCTCCCGTGACTGCCCAAATCGAGGGTAGATCAGCGGACGGACGTCCTTTTCGAAGAGCAGAGCGATCCATCTAGTCCACGAGGAGGGTGGCCTCGATGCGACCTGTACCCTAGTGGGTTCGACCAACAGGTCACCGATCGGCGACCGTCGCGGTTACGACGGACGTCGTAGTGGTCGTCGTGGCGGTCGACGTGATGGTGTTCAGCAGGGGTTGCCTCGAGGACGACTGCGTCGCCACCGTCGACTCCGTCACCGTTGTCGTCGACGTCGTCATCGTTTTCGCGTCCTGATGCGCCGCGTTCGTCTCCTCCAGAGCGGTCTGCAGGTCGCAGATGTACTCGATCACCCTCTGGATCACTTCGAGCTTCGACAGCTTCCGCTTACGCGGCATGTCCGGCACGAGAGAGCGTAGCTTCGTGAGGTAAGCGGCCACCTCCTCGGCCTCGAGGTCGCGTCTGGTGCCGCCGATCCCCAGGCCGTTGTGCAGCACGCCGCGATGGTTGGGCGGCACTCTGCCGCTCACCGGGCTCACCACCATCGCCTTCATGCAGGTAGCGACGATCAGAAAATTACACGGCCGGAATCGATCGATCCGGCGTTCGCTCTTTCCTCTCGACCCTCGCTCGCGAGCACACTGCCGCTGCTGGGTGATCGTTCGACGACAGCGCGTCACCGCACACACACATACACACCACCCACCGCGCGTGTGCCTATCGATCGCCGGAGAAGAGCTGTGCGTCGAACACCAAAGGCGTTAATGCACGTGAAGAGCGAAGAGCGGACTGAAACTGCCTTTTGCGTCCTGTTTACTTTGCGTCTCCGTGGAGCGATGTCTCGTGATTTCTCTGATCTATCTCGTTGGTCGATCAGGTGTGGAACCACATGCAGGATCACGCACTGGTACTAGTTTCACCGACCAGCCACATCATCCTCGAGCGACAGCTACGCGCCAAGTATGATGACGAACTGATGCGATCGAGCGTATAATGGAGCTGAACGCACAGCCGGCGGAGTACTATACACGGATCGTTTGACAGATCGGAGCCGACTGGCCTCCGCCCCTCACCTGCGTCTTTTTATAGCCTTGCCCCACCCGGCTCCCCGCGCATACCCTCCAGACGCTTCCAGCATTTGTACGGCGCAATCGCTGCCCGAGTGGAGTAGCGGTGGCTTCGAGCGTCACGCGATCTCTTCTTCTTGTTGACCGACTGGCTACGTATTATGGAACAAATCGGAATGAATTCCAATGAAAATTCCGTCATTGTCTCAACAAAAAAAATAGAAATTTAGAAAATTATTGAAAAATCGGAATAATTCTACAATACGTACTCTGATCGGAATTTTCCAATTTTTCCCAATTTTTAATGCGACTTGCAGAAAGTACAACTCGTAACTTGCGTTTTATGAGAATCTCTCTATCGCAAGTACTTTCGATGAGGAAGAATTATTTAATTTTTACGTAGAAACAGAAAGAATCGAAAAACAAAAAATTCGAAATAATTTAAGTATACTGAAAGTAACGATTTAAAATAATTAAAAGGTGCCAGAAGATTATCAAATCGATTGTCACATAAATTCGCAATTATAAATTGCAAACGATTTATAAAATTGATGAACTTTTCGCAAATCAATTAAAAACCGCCTTTTATAATTGCAAAATTCTTATAATAATAAGAAAGCTCTTATCATATTATTTTGCATAAAAAATACGTGACTGAATTAAAACAAATTTGATTATCTGATTAAGAAAGTAAAATAGCTAAATAATAATTATTAATTACTACAAGCTACTAATAACTATACCAATAACTTATTAATTATAGTTATTAATAATTGCTAATCGCCACTAATTAGTAAAATGATTAAGTGCTTATTGATAACTAATTAATTATTTAACTAATTATTTAAAAATAATTAATTGAATAATTAAGTAGTCATTACTAATTGGTTAAGTAGTTATTAGTAACTAATAATACTATCTTATTTTGTTATTAAGGCTGAGGAAACAATCAAGATCGACGCGTTTAGAAATATACATAATGAATGAGGGGATCGTCGGATTTCGCGTGAAAATCGCACGTGAGGTCCGATTCGAAGCTATCAGTAGTCGGGGGTGTTTGACGACTGTGCGACTGGCGGCGTCGGTGGAACACGAGGGGAGTGTAAAAGGGAGGAGGGAAAGGGGAGCACTACCATTGTTGAACGTCCGGCGGCGCCAGCCACTAGCCATCACGGCTACCACTACCACGTAAGCACCGTCATCACTAACACTGTAACAGGCGGTCGACCGACCACCACCACTATCCCGGGCTCTATGTACTCGACTTGCACGGTGATGGTCACTCGCTAACCTGTGCACCATGATTCCGGCCGTGCGATTTTCTCGCGGCGGCGAACGCTGCGCGAACAAATTTGCGCGCTCGTATTCCGATTATTTACGTTGAAATCATTACGCGTTACATAAATGCGTCGCGTCATGGACGCAGCTTTATACATATTGCATATATATATAGACATTCTCTCTCTTATTATAGAGACAATAAAATAATTCTGACAATTCTGGAATTGTAATATCTACAATTATTTTTGTAAACTTTGTGGAAACCGAAAAGATATCAAAATATCAAAATCACGGGAACAAATAGAGTAATTTAAAGATATCTGATAAATTGACTCTAATTGATTACATCTAATTAAACAAGAGAAATTCTATATTTGATCAAAACAAATTTTAGTTCACAGTTTGCAGAATCAGATAAGTTACATATAAATTCACGCAAACACTAAGATTCACTTTCATCGAATAAAGGATTTCTTTTGTTTAATTAGATTTATTCTCATCGATTCAAATTCGTATCATAATTGTCTAATTCGACTGAAATTATTTTTCTTTAGCCCCAAAGAAACATCATATTCGACTTTATTCAAACTGCAATTTGACAAGAATTATTTCGAGCGACTCAATCCCTTTAGATCGAATATTTTGTTCAAAGTGACAGCGTCGCGATTACACTCGAAACATCCATTTTAAAAAAAGCTTTATTCATAAATACGTCTTTTTTTTAAAAGCCCACTTCGACATCGCTCTTCCTCGTGACAACTTCTACTAGTTTAAAGCTTCAGACACAATGCGAAGGAATAGCGATAGCGATAGAAATAACACAATTTTAACCTATCAGAAATCAGATACAATGGAACATACAGTTTCTGATAGGTTGAAATTATGTTATTTCTATCGCTATTCCTTCGCATTGTGTCAGATGCGTGGTCTGCAATGGGCAGTAGCAGTAGTGGATTAAGGAGTAGGCGCAGAAATCAACCAATCATAGTCGAATGTGAGAAGGATAATCAACTATGATTAAGCGTCGTCTATAATATGTGAAATAAGCTTGGTTTAAGAAGTAAGAGTAAGAAATTGACCAATCACAGTCGAACGTGAGAAGAATAATTGACTGTGATTGGTCAATTTCTTACTCTTACTTCTTAAACCAAGCTTAGTGTATTGTAGACGGGCCATTAGTCGATTTCTACACCTAGTCCTTAATCCATTATTGCTACTGCCCATTGTAGACCACGCATTATAGGCTTTAAGCCCATGGCACATACAAAAACGTAAGGCAGTAAGACGTAAGCAGTAAGGAAATGGTAACGTTGGATTTGCTACTGGCCTTACGGTCTCTCCTGTGATTGGCCAATTTGCTTACCGCTTACGTGTTACTGCCTTACGTTTTTGTACGTGCCATAGGCTTTATATTCCACACATTCGTTCGGCTTTATTTGGAGCCGCCACGCAAATATCGTCCCTCGGACAGCTCAATCTTCCCCAGCGAATATCCCGCTCGAGGCGATGGCATCGTCGCGATTACATCGTACTTTGTGTCTTCCGTCTTGCTCTTCCCGGCTCACGTGCTCGCACGTAAACGCTTCGTGACTCCGTGGCGGAGTCTCGTTACCGGTTGTTGAAGACAAGAATCCGCCCGATGTCCGGCGCTATGAACGAGTTGAATAAAAACAGAGAGGTGGCTGCGCCTGCCTCTCAATAGGAGAAAAGAGAACGAGAGAGAAAAAGCGAGCCGACCGGACTAGCGGCGACACGCTTCGTAGAATTTCCAGGCGACGTCGATACGCGCGCCCCGGAGCTCGTCCGAAGAAGCCGGTCTATGGAGACAATTGAGGGCAGCGGGGTGGACACGCGGAATCATTGACAACTGCTCGCGAGATACTCTGCTAGCGATCTGCTACAGCTGCACCGAGAGCTCTCTCCTTTCTTTATCTTTCTCCAGAAAGATTCCCGGACCGCGCGAATCATCGATATGTACACAGAGAGAAAAATGTTTGGTATTTGTAACTATAATTATATATTACTATAATTATGATTATTACTGCTATAATAATAATAACAGTAACTATATATATAGTTCCAGCAACAAATGTATATGCCAATTATATACATTTGTTGCTGGAACTATATATATACTGTTATTATTATTACTGTTATTATTATTATTATAGGAGTAATAATCATAATTATAGTAATATATAATTATAGTTACAAATACCAAACATTTTTCTCCCTGTGTACGGTGACCATATTTTCTTAAAGAAAATAAAGGACAAATCTGAAAATTTTAGGACTTTGTCCCTACATATTTTTAAACCAGTTCGTGATTGTTAAAAATTTGTGCATTATAACATTTTATTGCACAGCATAATTAAATAAAGATAAGGCGCAGTTTTCTGATAGTTTAAAACTGGTTCGACTGTATTGGAACAAACCTTCTGAAATAAAAAAAGGTTCGAAATAATAAAAAATGAAAATAACTCTTGTTTGAATAATTTTAATTTAAAAAATTAAGAAATATAATAAACAAAAACAAATTGTATTTATATGCATAAAACTGTAAGATATTTCCCGTAAAAATTTACTCTCATTGATGTAATATTATAGACATAGACATTGGAATGCTAGTTAGAAAAGAATTTTCCGTAATGTCAAAACAAAGGACAGTAAAAGACAATATTAGAAAATAAAGGACAAAATTGAATTTTGAAGAAATAAATAAATCTAAAGGACAGTTACCTAAAAAAAAGACTGTCCTTTATAATAAAGGATATATGGTCACCATATCGATATGTGCATTAATAGCCGTAAATCATCAAACTTTATTATATATATATTAACCATCTGGAAGTCAAAATCTGTAATACAGTTAATTGATATTGAATCTGTAAGATCCATTTAATTTAATACAAATAATAATTAACTGGATTAAAACAAAATAAAATATTAATATTCGTGGCGCTCCAAGAATAAATTCAATACAATTAAAATACCTACGTAAAATACTTCTGTGGTTATTGGTGCGTAAATTATATATTCATATGCGATAAGACACAATTTGCAACGAAGTAAGTTTATACTTGATTTCCGCACTGAAGAAGATTTCAGTATAGAGTCGAAAGAAACGTTTACGTTTAATTTAACTTCGTTTGGTAAGTACATCCCAATTAGTTGCGAATTGTATCTTATCGCGTTTGAATACATAATTTACGCACCAATAATCTTGGAAGCTCATATAGGTTTTAATTATATTGGATTTATTCTTGGAGTCGCAAAATATTATTTTATTTTATTTTTTTAATTCATTCAATTTATATTAAGTAAAAGGCACTAATTAATTTCAAAGAACGAAAATGACAATTCATATAAAAAAGAATGAATATTAAGTATTTTTAATAAGAATAATCCAAATTTTTGCATTTTTGCAGATATAACATAAAGAAGATTGAAATTCTCGACAAAAAGATTTATAATTGACCCAGCATCAACTTTAGAGAGTCAAAACAACAATCTCCATCGTATCTTTTAAGAACACATTTCTGTACCTAAAAATCTAATATTAAATCAGAAATTATCATTTTGCGTAATAATTTACAGTTAAGAGGACACACTCCATTAACTTTGATTGATATCTGTTTATTCGTGATACTTCAATCTGTGTGAATCTCTTCCAAACGATACCGGTATCAAAGTAATCGTATATATTAATTCAAAGAAAATTCATCAGATAAAGCAAACTGTCACCGACAATAAAAATCATCGCCCTCTCATTTGTTAACCATGAAATAAATAACGTTCGCGATATTTACCAATAGTCTGCTAACGTTTTTTTTTTTCAATAGTGGCCAACGCGTTTCTTCTTCGCGATAAGCCACAGACAAAAAAAAACGGCGAGCACGAGCTTATTACTATCAGCGAGCAAAATACGCGTCAACTTATTTGTCCAATACCGCGTGCAACTCCGGAGAATAGTGATAAAAATACGCAACGCGTTTCTTCGCGGTATCTCGTACGGTTCGCTTAATATGTCTTCGCGTCGACAATGTCGATAAGGATAAAAAGAAACGAGTCACACCTATTGCCAGCGAACAAAAAGACGGCCGCTCATGGACATTATCGCGACGATCGTTATTCAGAACGGCGGCGACAATTTCGCGGCGTGTGATTATTGACGAGAGGTCTCTCCTCTCTTTTCTCACTTTTTCTCTATCTATTATCTCAGAGGAGAAGCTCGGGAGGAATAATCCCGTGGAAAATTACAGGGAATAAAACCGAACGTGCGAGACGCCCGTGAGACTCGGCGGGCAAACACTTGTGCGGTTACATACCTGAGCAACCGGATCTCATTGACTCCTTGACCCCGGTGTTTAAGAAACGTAGTTCCCTTGACCCGAGAATAAATAAACCGAGGAAACGCCGCCAACAGCACGCTATCGTCCGTACGCGAGAGAATTTACTGATACTTTTCATTGAGAGAGAGAGATTCCCCCGGCTTCGAGAATCTCATCCGATGCGACGCGACGTTACGGCTTTGGCGCCGCATCACCGACGAGACCGCTCAATTAATACCGGAAACGTAAGACTGCCGCTAACGTGATGTCGCAAATAGTCGCGAGATAAAATTAGTCTGTCGACATTATACGTCGAAATTTCTGCACATTTCGTTCGACTCGAATTACGTATTTATATATAAAAAAAGTCTGAAAGAAGTTTGACATTTATAATGCGACAGCTCTGAAAAAGTATCCTCGACATGTCGAAATTTGAAATATTCTTAAAGTGAAAATTAAAAATATCAGCAGATAACGGGTGTAAAAATAAATATAAAATGATAAAAGAACGATATAAGAACGTTTATTGTTTTTAACATAAGAATGATAAAATTATGACAAAAAGCAAAATTGAGATAAATAGACAATTTTTAAAAAATGTGAAATATCGCGAAATAAAAATTCTAATGGACATTTTAGTCAGTTGTTTTGTATCAAGAAAATGTTAGATCACGACAATTTCTCAGATTTTTAACGGCAGGAAAAAATTATTCAAGATCCGGAAATTCGGATACTTGCGTATAAACAATTTCTAGCAACTGTTTCTAGCAAAAGAAATTTCAAATTACACACAAAGTCCAGGTTTGAGAATTCGAGTTATACGAATCACCAAAGGAGGTGAATCGATGACATTGATCAATCACAGGTGTCGATCCGTTCGGCTGTACTCATCAATTGCACTTGAGTCTCACGCTTACTCACGCAGTTAAGACGTTCTTATCTGCGCAACATTCGATTTTAACGTTATCAGAGTACTTTCCGGTTCAAATGTACCTAAAGGATCTATCGACATATGATGGTTAAACCTGATTATCAACGTTCGACACCGAGTTCTTGAGTCATTTCCACGTATTCGATAAGATTATCATCGGCAACAGATCTAATCGTGAGAAATTGTTGAACGTTTTGTTTGTACTACTAATCTACAATAAATTCTATACGTCGAATGAATAAACATGCTACAGTTATATAATCCAGGTGTGTGTGTTTTATCAAAAAAATCTTGATTTTTATTTAAATATAGAGTTTTATTATTTGTGTGACAATCTTGCGTTTCGCGGGTTTTCTCCGTGTTCAGATCCATTCTTGGAATGCCAACGTTTCGTGAACCTTGCAGTTCACTTCATCAGGGCGAGGAGCAGCCTGATAATTATTATTTATTAAATTTTTATTGCATTATAATGCTATTATTGTTTTAAATAAACTAAACTCTAACATTTTATATTTTCTCTAAATCATAAATCATATATTTTCTAAATTCTTTTGGAATAGAATCTCATTCTAAAAAGTGAAAATAGAATCAATCTTAAAAGAGAACGACTCAATTTTCAATCTTTAAGGGTGAGATTTTACTTTTCAAAGTGAGATTCATTCTAAAAGTTTTAGAGAGTGCATGAATGTCTCTCGAAAATCTTTACCTCCGAATCTCTTAAATTTTAGACAATAGCTCCTAGATCTTAAATCTTAACATCTGCTGCTTATATCTTGTATCTTAAACGCATTTAATAACAAAAATACAAACTAATTAAACAAAAAAAATTTGCATCAGATGTAAAGTTTTGTCATGCACGTGAGTTATACTTTTAACAATAAAGCAGCGAAAAGTTTTCCATTAATCGAGATTAAGGCCGGTATTCATAATCTAGTCTCACTTTAAGATTGTCTTAAAATGCTAACACGACTCTGTGGCCGATATTTATAGTCTTATTTCAAGATCATCTTAAGTAATGTCTTAAGACGTTAATGCGGTTCTCTGATTGGTTCGTGACACCTCAAAGCTGAACTTAAGACGATCTTGAATGTAAGAACTGATTATGAATACCGGCCTATGAATATCAGTCTAAATATAAAAGCAATTATTTCGATAAACATTTATACACAACGCTCGGTAATTTGCACAACAAAATAAGTAATTACGACCAATAAACGAGCAAATAGGTTCTTTTGAAATGCTATACAGTATATTTCTTAACAATTCATAAATCAAAAAATATATACGACTCACAGAGTCTTCTTCAGTATGAAAAAATAATTATAAGATACAATAAGATACAAATTTAAAAAACATATCCGTCGCAGTAATCTATCTTTAAGTGAATCGTTTGACAAATCTATGATCATTCGTCGATTTCTTTCTTTTTATCTCAATTTCTTTAAAAATAAAATGATTATGACACGCCATGTCCATCTGATTTAAGTCAATTTTGTATAACGGAATTTTCGTTAACCGGCGAGAATCTCGTTAAGTTCTTGAGATAATTATTTCGCCGATATTTTCACCGAGCTTGTAACTCACTTCAAAGCGGAAATATCACGCTTTTTCATGTACGTCGCTATATCGAATCAAACTTATCAACTGCCTGCGGTGACTTAGCGACGAAAAAGCGACGTGCCTATAATTATCGTCTTGCCTCGTACCGTCCCTTCTCGAAATCGGGACGACGGCGACGCGAAATCGCGACGTGTCTCCTGCGCAGCTGCCGTATACATGCAACAACCGGGAACGCGAATCCTTGAGGTGAGCGTCGAAGGTAATCGCGCGCTTCCTGCTGCTGCGTCGCATCCGTTCGCGATGAGACAGCTCGCATAAGCACGAATATATATAGGTGGTAAAAGGCAGGCTCCGCTCACCTACCTCTCGCTTGCGCATGTCGTACATTCTTACGAATAAATTTGCGGAGCGCCGCCGTGCGTGCGCCGCATGGATAATTGTTGGTAGAAGCCGGCCGACGCGACGCCGCGGCCGTCGCGAGTCCAAGAATTAACCCTTGAGATGCGCGACGCGACTCGATTTAACCCGCGCCACGCTTTTGCATATTAATCCCACATGCTGTATCGTTTCTTCGAATAAACACGGATATGTATTTACTCGCAATCACGAATAAGAGCGCGCATAGAAAGAATGATTTTTCTCAAGTACCTAAAAATTTAGCTAGATTCAGATTTTAAAATAATTTTGTTGGACTATCAAAATAATTATATAGGACGTTTAAACATCATGAGTAATGTCGCAAAAAGTTTTGTCATTTTAGCACAATCAGCTTGACCGTCCTACGAAATTATTTCGGTGATCCGAAATTATTTTCAGATCTGTATCTAGATTTTTAGATATTTTAAAACCATTTTTTCTGTACTCTATAAATTCTTTGGAAAATTCTGCCATTGTTTTTTAAGAGTGATAGAATTTTCACTCTTTAGAGTGAGATTCCACTCCAAAAAATTTAGAGAGTACTATTATGAAGAACTGATGAGAGATATAAAGAGAGTTAAAACATTAGATAATAGAAAATAAAATTTTAGATAATGTAGATACGTTTGATTAAAACCGCCCAGTTTTTTTATTGATTTTACTCGGCTCATTGCGATTTGTCGATTTATGTATAGTACGTATTCGTTAGTGCAGCTGTACGTAAAATCGAGCGTAAACATGCTGCTATTCGGACGAAAACACGATTATCTTGATTGCAAATCAATCGAAGCGACTTAAATAAGATTAGATACGTAGGAATAATTTTCTCTTCGGTTATGATGCAAGCGAATTCATCGAGACAGACACAACGACAGGAAGTTGAACAGCGCTTCGACAATCTAAGAACCGATACGATAAACCAATCTCTCGCGAGGTTTCTTTCTTTCTAAAACATACACGTTACAAAATACATTTCCTGCTATCGATATCTTACGCGCGCAATAACGAAATACGATTCTGCGTAGTCGTAATAAAAGACTCCAATTACGAACCACTTCTGCAAGCATTCTTCGACAAAACTCTCAAAAGTATATTTTGCAAAAACTCTCTTACATCCTATACGTATTTGGAAAGATGAGGTCGTACGTATTTTTGGGCGCGTCGTCGTTCAACGAAAACACGAAGGACACAGGCGATTGTTTATCGCCTCGAATTCGATGACGAGGCGATGTTAAGTACAACACCCGTTCGCCTTCGCGGCGAAATCTTTTTTCGATTTTGCCTTGCCGAGGAAGAGGAGAATGAAGCAGAGAAAGAGAAAGAGGAAGACTGGGAGTGCCTCATCGAAAATTATTCCGTGGAGTGTATCTTGGCATCCGATGATTGTGCGCCAGCGGCTAGAGTGGTCGGTCTCTCTTTCGGAGTGCACGTGCGCCTTGCACGTGTTAGCTGTGGGGCGACTCTCCCGATCCCCGGCTGCCTACAAGACTGTAACATCGTATCAGGAAGAGGCATGGTGGATGGGAGAGGGTGACGGGAAGGAAAGATGGAGAGAGAGAGAGAGAGAGAGAGAGGCGGCAATAACCACACGCTTGCCTCGTCTGACGCACTCCTCTCGTTTTAACTCTCATCTCGCTCTTTCTTTCTCATTATCTATTCGTCTTCCTATGTACAATCTCTGTTCGTCGAACGGAATATTATGACGCTAATTGCAAGTACTGTCAGATGATAAAGCACGCCTCGAAAAAGGATATAATCCTTCATCAAAGGATTCGGCAGAGTGGAAAAAAGTCGAAGCTACATCGGATGGAAGGAGATGATTGTCGTGTTTCGATTCATTTTTTAATATTCTTTCAGCCTTTCTGAATGATGAGCACTAGAAATAATGAATGCCATATATTATAAACGTATATCTACATTATTTTAAATGTAACATTTAATTTTATATTTTTGTTTGACTTTTGATATGCCTTTTGCCTTTGTTTTTTTTTTTTGTAATTGCTTGGTCTAATGTGTTACTTTTATTTTTTAATTTATTAATTTGTTACATATATCTTATTTTAGTATTACAAAGAAGTAACGAAAAAAATAACGAATCATGATTTTTTAAGTAACGGTAACGGTAATGCATTACTTTCCGAAATTAATAACGAGTAACGGTAACACTTTATTTTTATAAAGAAACATTCCAACCCTGCTATTACATGTTTGCAATATACAGGGTGTCTCAAAACCGACGATAAATATTTTAAAGAGAGATTCTTTGTAAGAGAGATTTTAAGATGAAAAGTATAATACGAAATTGCCAAGGCTATGATAGTTTCAAATGAAAAGAATTTAAAAATTATGAATAACAAAGTTCTCTTTCCATTTGAAAATATCTCGCCCTTTTCGTATTAAACTTTTTGTCTTAAGGGGATGCTGGAATGACCAAATTATCACATTACAGTGGTATAAAAATCTTCGAATTGACTGAACGGAATAAAAAAAACCTTTTGCAAGATTAAAGCAGACGCAAAATTTTAGGAGGTGGTGCAGTAGATTTTATACTAAAATCGAAAGAATGTTAAAAAATTTTGTAACTTTTTTTCGATTTTAGTATAAAATCCACTGCACCATCTCTTAATTTTGCGTCTGCTTTAATCCTGTAAAAGGTTTTTTTATTCCGTTCAGTCAATTCAAAGATTTATATATGATTGTAACGTAATAATTTGGTCATTCCAGCATCCCCTTAAAATACTACAAAAAATTTGTTTCTAAAATATTTATCGTTAGTCTTAGGACATTGTATATTTATATATTTACTATATATTCATTTTTATCAAGATTTGAAACGGTAAAAATTCTAAAAGATCACAAGAGCAATATAACATTATCGATTCACTGTTTTTTTCACTATCATGTCTGTTGATATTCGCGATTATTATCGTTCTATTTACCATATCTCTTGATATACGCGATATTATCGTTTTATTTGCCAATATGACTGATTTAAAATGCATATCGATTTGGCAGATAGAATTGTCATGATGGCATTTGAACAGTCACTCTCTCGATGGGGACCAGCGATAAAATTGCAAAGCAGAACGTGAGCCGAGGGACAGAAATCACGGTGCCGAGGAAGCGCGTGGATCCACTATTTGCGCAGCTGTTCAAACCGCTCGCACTGCGAAAATACTACCTCGTCATCCGTTTTTAAAATACCCGGAATCCTCTGGTATTTTAATGCCGCGACGGACGGCACGGGGCGGCACGACGTACGTACGCACAGGCGGCGAGTCATTAACGGGGCGAGAACCGTCTTGACCTGTTTCCCGAGGTGCGTCTCGTCGTTTGCTTTTGTCGTCGTCGTCGTCGTCGTCGTCATGCGATCTAGAGCGCTCGCTCGACACCAGATCGGTGTTATTCGTCCATTTTGCAACTTTCACAGGAAACGGCCGTCTAGAATTCCACGCCGCGTCTACGCGTCGCAAAGAATGCTATGCGCGACGTGAAAAATTTCAAGTCACACGTCTACAGTGTCTAAAGGCGATTAATTATTCTTGAAGTCTTACGTTTTCGATATTACGCCAAGCGACATGGAATAGTACACACGGAGAAAAAAACGTAGTGACAACTACGTAGGGCGCAGGCGATAATTATATAATAAGTTTTATGTGTAGAATTAATATTAATCTATTATTATGAATAAACTATATATTATTGAATAAATTATTTATAGTTATTGCAACTAAAAATACAGTTTCAACCGTGTACATCAATTCTACATAATGCAAAACTTGTGTAATTGTCACTTATAAAGTTATGATTGTGTCTCTTTTTAATATAAATAAAAAGTAAATAGAGGGTATACTAATAAAAACGAAAGGGTTAGAGAGAGAGAGAGTTACGTAAGTATCGTCATGAAAAAATGTTTAACACGTCATGGAATTACCTTATCGCTAATCGGTATGTGATTAAAAAATTTAAAAACTTATACGATCTTTTACATAGCTTGTCTCGGATTTGTTGCAACGTGCGAAAAGAAAATCGTGAGATAAATCGTTGCAAAATGGAGCGAAATTCCTCCGCTGGAGTATACAAAGCTATGCCGAGATTAATCCGTATTTCGGGGACCTCTGGGACCATATCCCATCACCTTCGGCACAAATACGAGATCCATCTGGTATTTTTCAGGTGTCCTCGAACACGGGGGAGAGGGAGAGCGGTATATTGTCATGGAAACACGGTTACTTCGTCCGGTGATGCTCTGTGTGTGGTATTAACCGAAATACACAGGGGTCTTCAACGGGGCACCGTTACACCGGCGGCTGCAGATAATAGAGGCATGCTCTCTACAATGTGTATAGGCAGATCGTTTTGGAATACCACAGAGTCCTGGAATATTGTAGAAATAAGACACCTGCGCCGAACGTGGCCTGGTCTTCACCTGGAAAATTTTTCTTCTCCGTCTGCTTTCAGCTAAAACACTTATAAAGGATAACAGAGGCAAAGGAAAAATACCGCCATATATGATCTATATATATATATATATAAAGTTTTTGGAGAAAGCTTTGAACCGTGAAAGCGACCATTGTTTTATCCCAAAACTCGTGACGGTCGTAAAGATCGAAATTATGATTACGGTACCCTCCATTGATTGCGGGGCCCTGTAACCCCTGTCGTCATAACTCTCGACAACGAGAGTTGCAGTGGCTCGTGTTCTGAAACTGGGCGAGTCGCGTGAAAAAGTCCAGAAATGCGCCAGCCACCCGTAAGAGTTATTCGACACCATTTTCCATCTGACAGCGTCAAGTACAACTGTACAAGAGCTCTTCTGTGCCCATGAGAACTTTTCCTCCTCTTTTCTCCACAGTTTCTCCAATCTCTATAATCATTTTAGACACGAAACAAATTTGTTAGTAGCTATCGTTACGGTGACCATATTTTCTTAAGCGGCTTCTACAATGAGATTCTAAGATGTAAAACTTGAACTTTAAACCTTAAGCCGTAAAAAATTGACCAATCGATTATTCTGTTCACATTTGATTGTGATTAATCAATTTCTTATGGCTTAAGACTTAAAGTTTAAGTTTTACGCTTTAAAATTATAGATATCTTTAGAGAAGATAAAGGATAAACCTGAAAATTTTAAAATTTCATTCCTAAATATTTTCAAACTAATTTGTAACTGTCAAATGTCTGCACATTAATTTCTGAAATTTTCTTGCACAATATATTACACCTGAAATAATTCTCAAGTAAGGCACAAGTCATCATAACATCAAAATGGCTTCACAAAATAGCTACAAATTTGATTATTAAAAGTCATTTTTCAATCAATTACGACTTATTTTGACGTCATTTGATATTATTGTTGTTCTGTTTGGGTTAAAATTGCCCTTGCATAAAACTAAATTTGTCGATAGTTTCCATAAAATTTCGATCATTAGCACATTAGAAATTGCTTAGAAAGGAATATTATTAAAATAAAGGACCAAATTGAATACACAATAAGTAAGTAATAAATGCCTATATCGTAGCGGGATTCTCTAAACGTCTTATCAATGATTGTCACTATCGTTAACTAGCGACAGCCAATAGCAGGACAATCCTGGAAGAAAGCGCGACTCTCATTGGCTGTCGCTAGTTAACTATAGCGACAATTGTCAATAAAACGTTTAAAGAATCCCGCAACTGATCAAATCTAGATCTTCAGATAATACTATGTGGTAATTTACCTATTGGGCAAACAAAATTTTAGAGAGGCAATTGAACTACTATAGTAATTTAACAAATTAACGAAAATTTAGTTTTAAGAAAAATTAATAAATCTAAAGGACAGCTATCTGAAATAAGGGACTGTCCTTTTATAACAGGAAAATTTACATAAAGGATACATGGCCACTGTAGCTATCATTTACCATATACGTATATCGTTTTATTCTTGATTTTATCATATAGGATTTCTTAAAACCAATCCGTGACGAACGCTTCACGAGAACCTTTATTCCAGCAGCAATCTTCGTCTTCAGTTTTATTTTAATGGAGTTTACATTTTAAGAGACTCTTTCTCTCGTTTACGTATTTTGTCGAAGTACGCCGTATCGATTTCTGAAGGTATTGAAATATCGCTCGCGGGCACAAGGCATAATCTTCACGGAGCAACGCGGGAAGATACAAAGGGGCGGGCGGGAAGAAAGGACGGAGGGAAAAAAAAGGAGAAAGAGGAGACCGTACGGCTCGCAGGAAGAGAAACGGACGTGCGAGAGGGTCCGCGGTGTTGGAGCAACGGGAGAAAGATCAAGAAAAAGAGAAAGAGCGAGAGACAGGTAAGAGGCCGCGCGCGCGCGCGCGCTCGCGCAAAGGTGACCGAAGCTAGCTGGCCTGGTCGGTTTGGCCCCGTGGGAACGCGTTGGTGGCCAGCTGCACTGATTGCCATGAGAGGACGTGACGTAGCGTCGTCGAGAGGCGCATACACACAGACACACGCATTTCCCACACACACGAGCCCATCGTATGCCCGCTGATGCCCGCTCGCCCGTACAGTGCCAGTGCAGTCTCGGCTCGGCTCGCACTTGCGCTTGCGTGCCGTAATTGGCGATGGTAGTGGTGGATGGTGAAGTCGCGGTATCACGGCGGGGCCCGTAGGGGAGTTCGGTACACAGAGGGGAACGAGGAGGGGGAGGGGGGCGCACGAGAGGGGCAGCGCGCGGAGAGACCCGGCCCGACCGCCCGGAGAGGAAGAAAGGGAAGGGGGGCCTGCATTCCAGAGAGGCGCCGGCCAGTCTGCGGCACACCTGCGCGTTCGCCGTTGAATCACGGCGCCTCCGACATAACCCAATCTCGTCGTCCTTCTCCGATTCGTTGCGTTCCGACTCCCGAGCCGCTCGCTCGCCGCCATCGTCCGTTCTCCTCGCACTCGCGACCGCGACCTTTTCTCTTTCTCCCCTTCGCTCCCTCCTCTCTCTCTCTCTCTCTCTTTCGCGCGCGCGCGCGCCCACTCGATCGCGCGCTCTCTCGAAGCATCGGTCTCTTTCTGCCTTTCTATCTCTCTCTTGTTTCTCTCCCTCATTCTCTCTCCAGTTTGTCGAACTGTCTCTTTTCGACCCTGGCTTTCTTCTTTTTCTCTCAGCAATACGGATTGACCGCGTGTTTCGTGGTCGCGAAGTACACTCGTCTCTGCTCCGTGCGTGGCGATGTGTCCCTGTCGCCCTTTCCTCTTGTCTTTTTTTTCTTCTTCTGTCTTTCTCTGCCCCGAATGCTCGCCATTATTACCCGTTCCATTTTAAGCAGCGGCTTCTCTCCCTGCGCCGTTCTCCTTCGAATTTCTCCTTTGGCGTTTCTGATTCTCTCCTTATCTCGCACGTGAGCGCATATACGTGGGTACATCCTTGGAGTTCCGCTCCTCCGCGTTCCGTGGGAGGATCGATCGCGAGATGTCGAATGATGGGAGGGAGGGAAGGGAGCTGCGGGGGAAGGCGAGATACACGGCGTGAAAGACGGTGGATAGACTCCGGGGAAGGGTACCGACGATCTTACGTATACAATGCAGTGGCGTGCAGGTGTCCGTTCGTCGTCCGTCCGGTGCGTCTCTGTCTCAACGCCGCAATCTAAGCCAGCCACCGTAGCAACGGCTACGAGCCGACACCTGTTTCCCGCCGAGGCCGAGAATGTAATGCGTGTTCGATGACGCGATTGCGTTCGCGTTTCGTTTAGCTCAAAGTCCACGGGGGTCCAAACGATCGAGAGAATTAAGAATTAAGTTGATTCATAAAGTCGATCGCATGAATATTCCATTAGAATTTTCAGAAACTAGAAATAGAAATAAATACAGGGGAAATTGAATTTGTATTAAAGAACAATTTTGCTGAAGCATTTAAAAATTTAGCTTAGATGCACAAATCTGAAAATAATTATGCTGAACCATCAAAATAGCAATGTGAAATGTTCAATGTTTCGAAAAGTTTTGACATTAATGCCTAAATTCTAAACAGAATCGTAAGGTTCGTTAAATATTCCTGTAAAATTTGTAAAAATTTTTAAGTGCTTATACCTTTATACAATATTTTTGCAGAAATCGTAGATATTTACGAATAATCTTACGATACATACGCATAAAATTAGAATACTAGTCATAAGTTCTTATATATATATATATATATATATATACACAAGTTTTACGAGAACACATTATGAGTCTTACGATTTTGCTAAGAATTGACCCATAATTCTGGCAACCGGCTTAAGTGTTTAATACAATTATTTTGATGATCCTGACAAAATTATTTTCAGATCTGTATCTTCTGTATTTGTATCTTAGCTGAGTTATAAATATCTCAACAAAATTGTTCTTTTCGTACCCAAGCAGCACAAGTCACGATAACGTCAAAATAACATTAAAATGAATCGGAAATGATTGAAAAATGACTTTTAATGATCATTTTGGAGTCATTTTGACATCATTTTGATATCATAGTGACTTGTTGTTCCGTTTGGATAGATATACATATACATATATTGTATAAGCAGTGTTGCGCTTAGATAATTAAAAATTATGTAGATATAGATAGACACACAAAAATGTATCTTAGATAAGATAAAGATGATTAACTTTACATTAATCTAGATAAAAGATGAAATAAAAAAATTTTTTATCTAGATAATTTTTAAGATAATTTTGTTTTTAACTAACTATTAGGCAGTAAAATGATTTATGCCCAATTTTTTCACCTCTAGATAATTTTATCCAAGAGATATCTCTCAAAATACAATGGAGATATTTCCTGAATAAGATTATCCGCAACTTATCTGGCAGTGAAGAAATTGGGCATTAGGGCATTTTTTTACACACAAAAAATGTATTTGTATTTTCATTAATCTTTATTTTTTTCGAATAAAAGTTTTTTGAACATTTCGTCTAACAAACGGTTTCTACGTGCAGGAATTAATATTTGTTGTCTACAAATAAAGGCGCTTTATTGGCGCTGATAATGACAATGATGTGTTATATTTAAAAAAAATTTGTTTGACATGTGAATACAAATTAAGAATATCAAATTCCTTAGATTTATTTTCTAAATATGAAAGTACTTTAATGTCGCTTTGAATTATGACTGATGTCGTACTAATCCCAGTTTTATCTATATCATAAAAAAATTCTCATTGTTACTATTACTAGAAGTTATATAGAAATTTTTTACAATACTTCTCTTCTACAATCTTAGTTAATTTGAAAAAGATTTTATTTAAGATAAGATAAAGATAATCTATATTCTTAATAATCTAGATAAAGTCATTTCTTCATCTATATAATTATCTAGATAATTTTATCTAGGTAACGGAAAACACTGTATATAAGTTACAATTAATTGTTGCAAATTGTTGCAAAATATAATTAGTTACCGCCGAATTAGCGATTACTATTAACGATTTTCGACGCCTTTGTATATAAAAGTACGTTTGCCACATTCAATTATTATCTTTCGGATACTTCGTATAAGTTGCGGGAACTTACTATCATGCGGGCATCTACGCTTCAATAGTATACTGTTAGAACGAGAGCTGAATTAAAGGAACATGGAAAGAGAGGGGGAACGAGATGAGAATTGGACGATTTACGCGTGGAATAGAGGCGGTTACGATACGCCGCCGGATGGACGTGAGGGACCTGAGGCTCATTCAGTGACGTGGGAACGTGTGCAGATACCATTCATAAGTCGACCATATGATGCGTAGAGTAGAGTGGTAAACGCCCGTATGTGAACCTACGTGAACTCGTAAGTGCGCACATGGTCGAATCTTGCACGAGGCTCTCGCCTTGCTTTCCATTGTACATTGTTATCGAAGCGGCACGAGGCTATCGAAGTATTAATTATTCACAGCTGCCTCCTTTGACACACATTTCCTTTGTTCAAAATGTACTTCCTACTTACGCCAGAAGAGCTGTGATGCTCTGTGATACTCCGCATATCAAACTTACATCAATTTAGATTAGGAAAAGTTTAATAGATTTAATTAAATATTTATAAAAATAATCTATGAGGAGCGTGAATTGATATTATCGAAATGCAACGAATAGATGTAAAAGTTAATTACATATCCATAAAAGAGTATATTTTTAATGCAATGTTGTAATTCTAAAATTCATTTTACTCTGATAGATATTGAAATTATATTTGTTTAGTCGATAATGGGTTATGATCAGTAAAGCTCACACATATATTATATATCCGATTGTGCTGTTAATAATTTATAAACGTATTGTTCGTTAATTTTTTTTTATTAAAAAAAGCTGTTTTTATTATATTAATTCTTTTTTTAATTTCATAAGAGTTAATAACATAAATTGCAAATTTTTCTTATATGAATTCAAACTGATGCATGAACTCGGATGCAATGCAGCTGAGGCAGGTAGAAATATTTGTATATCTGCCTTTGAAGAGAACTCTGTTAACGGAAGGACTACTTCGTGGTGGTTCGAAATATTTCATTCTAGGAATTTGAATTTAGAAAGTAGGTACTAAAAACCCTCGGTTTTATATGAGATTTTTCATTCAGTTTACCTAAATAAGAGAGCAAATAAAAAAATGTATAACTTACCATAAAATATAACATTAGAAAAAATTGTTGTAATTCAATGATGCGTATTTCGATTAAGATAATATCTATTTTTATGACAATACATTTTGTTTTGCGAAAAATAACAATTTGATGTGATACAACTAATATTTCACTTCTTTATCTTGTTTGACTGTTTCTGTTTGAGAAGTAAAAAAAACTTGCGCTTCTTTCTCATGCTTTCCGGTCTTTCGTGAGAAAAATCCAAATCACACGCGTGTATCACGCTCGAACTGATCTTGTAGCTGCCACTGACACGGCCAAGAAACCGTCCTCCTCCACTCCTCTTCTCCTGCAATCTTTCCTTTACAGTTTTACAATGAGCGTCGGGGGATTCGTGGGAGCCTATTTTCCGTTCTTACCTCGTTTCACCGTGTACTACGCGATTCCAACTCGTCATCGTTTTGTTGTCGACAAGAGAGAGAGAGAGAGAGAGGGAGAGCTCGAATTTCTGCCAAGATCGGAGAACGCATCTTGGGCGATACGTCCTTGGGCCCTTTTTAATCTTTAGAGGGCCAGCATTTTTGCCTTGAAATTTTGAATTTTTTAAATGTAAAATTCATGTATATATTGAATGTTTATGTCATGAGGAGTCGACGAGTTTTCCGCTGGCCACTATAGTGGTCAGTCCGGTTCGCAACGGGATGATCAATGTGGAAAATTTTCATTTTTTATTTCTAGTATTCCTAAGTATTTTTGATGTCGCAGAACACGTTTCTGAAGTCAGATTATCGCAATTTTATGTAGAAATAGTGTTATTTACCTAGATAAGTCGAATTGAATAACGTAGACATTTACGTACATATGAAACTTTCCTTTAGCGTAATCCAGGATTAACGACGTGGACGTAGAAAGTTATGTAGTTTCTTTTTTCGTTTTTTTTTACATTTTATATTTTTTTTAATTTTTTTTACATTTTTATTTATTTATTTTTTTATTTATTTTTTATTTATATTATTATATATACCTCCCAGTGGCGAAAAATGGAATTACTATCAAATTTGTCTTGGCAACACATTCTCAGTTATATTAATGAAATAATAGTTGAATATTTGATGGGCTGCGGTGATTCAAGTTATATTACAGACTTCTGTATAACTTGAATAACGCTATAGTGTGGCCAGTACGGCCCTCTAAGGTTAAAAAAAAGTCTCCTGTAGAGAAGGGGAGGGATTTCCAGAAGTTATCGGAAAACGTCTTATAACTTATCGATGTGGCATTCTTAAAAGAAGAGTCTATCAGTTTTCGACAGAAAATATTGTCCTGTATATTAATGCTCGTTTCCACCAATTAGATTAATTTCAATTAGATTAATTTTAATCTCGTCTCAACTTATCCTTCACCTTTTTCTTATTCTTAGAACTAGAATAAGATGAAAAGTATATTGAATTGCGATTAAAGTTAATAAAGGAACACTTGATGTAGAATTAATTTAATATATACTCAAGATTTGTTTTAAAAAGGAGTAGGATAATAATAACAATATTTTATTTTATGTATAATGTTATCTTTGTTGAATGGGAAAAAATTGGTATTAATAAAAGAAACAATTTTTAAGAATGGATCTGAAGCGTGCGAAATGTAGAAATTAAGGTGCTTTCTCTTTGATAAGAGACGACGGGAGATAACGATAAATGCTGATAGCGCGGAATCATATATAGATAGTCCTCGTGACTGGGATTTTGTCGTATCGGTACGGTGAGTTGGCGATTCATAGAGTGCTGGCGTACCTGTGGCGCACACCTGTACGAGCGAGACCAGGTTTATCGCCGTAACAGTCTAGGCAGCCACCTGTGCGCAGGCAGAGATGGTCGCACAGGTGTCTTTTAAAGCGTTTCATTAATTACAAATGGCTAAACCCGACGTGGGTTCTCCAGTAATAGCTTCACCTGTCGTCATTTCGCGCGATCTACACCTGAATAAATCCGCGGATCTCGCCGCTTGACTTCGATTCTCGCAAGTAGGCGGTTCCTTCGAGAGAAACCAAATCGTGGCACACGGAAGTGGGATCGTATAACGCGAAACGTATAACGCGAACGTTTTTACTCTTGGCCACGAGACAGAAAAAGAATGTTCAGCCAATGATGCAATCGTTGTAAATGCATTGACGCAATAAATTCCAGCTAAGTCGGCTGGAGATCAAGGTGATCAAAGGTAATCAAATGTATGAGAAAATCTTGTAAAAGAAAAAGCTGCGTAGTTAAATTAAAGAAAACGAAAAATAAAACTTAAAATTTCCCGTAGTGCATAAAAAGAATGATTTACTGAGGTATTTAAACATCTAATTAGACGTAGATTTGAAAATAATTTTGTTGCATTCTCAAAATATTTACGTAGGAATCTGAAGCATAATAAACGATGCTGCAAAATGTTTTGATATTCTAGCAATTTGAGCATTCTACATAATTATTTTGATAATTCAACAAAATTATTTTCAGATCCTTAATCTAAAATTTTAAATATTTCGGCAAAATCGTCCTTCGTGTACTCGTATACGATCGAGTCTCTTTCATATTCTATTAACATTCGTGAAAAGAGAATCGTAATTTTTTTGTTGATTTCCCGATGTCTGTGCCTGGTAATTTTTTCTGTTCATTTATTTGACCTGACAAAGAAGTTGACGTTTTCAGGTAACGTTATTTCAGGGCTTTAGTCAGTACTTTCGCAACCGTTCGACGAATACTGACATTGCTTGCGATGCCAGGTGTCTGTCATTCCTTTAAGGAATGACCTCATTAAAGGACACATCGTTTCACCGACCGAAATGATCAGTCGCTAAAATGGCATTGAGTCGTGTTTTTTATCGAGATAATTCGTCAGATTTCGTTTGACTCCATTAGGTATGAGAGACGTGATAAAAATTTTCTAAAGAAACTATTTTAAATTAATGAATTCTATTCTTTGATGTACTACAAAGACACTTGCAATCAAAACCTGTCTTTCATTGTTAAAAACTTACTTAAAAAATGACTAAAAAATGAATTAAATATATAATGATTTGTACTGCAAAAATTACAGAACAATTAATGCACATGTTGTTAATTAGCTCTAATATTTTACTAATTATAATATTAGTTATAATAGCAGTATTATGGCAACATAAAGAAATTTAAAGAAAATAACTACATTGTATATTTAATAGAATATTTAATAGTACTGACTTCAAGATTTGTAATTCTATTGGCTTGACGTAACGGAGTTCACGCTTGTTGTTTTCTTGTTTCTTAAAAAAATAAAGAAGGCAATAGACGTCGATTAATTGCTACTCAGAATTAAGGCCATGACACATGTGCTCGATCCACAATCTTGCTTTAAGAGGCCATAAGCCGTAAGCCTTAAGAAATTGACTAATCACAGATAAATATGAGAAAAATAATCGACTGTGATTGATCAATTTCTTACAGCTTACGGCTTACGGCTTCTTAAAGCAAGATTGTGGAGCAATAGAAAAACCTAAGACGTAAGACGTAAGATTTAAATAATAAGTGCCGCAAAAGCGGCGTCTACAATGAGATTTTAAGGCGTAAAACTTAAGTTTTAAGCTTCAAACCATAAGAAATTGATCAATCACAGATGAATGTAAAAAGAACAATCGACTGTGATTGATCAATTTCTTAAAGCTTAAGACTTACTACACTATGTATTTGCGGACTAAGAAAGTGTTGGATTCGCTACTGTTTACGTTATAGTCTTACGGTTGATCTTCTACTGTGATTGATCAATTCGTTTACTGCTTAAGTTTTATGTCTTAAGTTTTTCTATGTATCGTAGTCTTTATTACAAATTTTGGGTAGCATTGTACTAGAAAAATTATTCAAATTACAAATCCGACTCGAAGATTTTCTAAGGAAGGAATTAACAATTCTATGTCAAATAATTACGTATTTAAGGACGATATTCATAGTTCGTTCTTATTTCAAGACTGTCTTAAGTAATGTCTTAAGACGATAATACGGCCCTCTGATTGGTTCGCGACTTCTTAACACTGTACTTAAGACGTCTTGAATATAAAATCTGACTATGAATAGCAGCTTTAGTTACAAATCCGACTCATGCTTGGTTTATGCATTGGTCTTAACTTTAAAATCTTAAAATTCAGCCAATAGAGCTACCAGTCTTAATTGGTTCTAACGGAAATTTGTATTCCATTGGCTGAATTTTAAGATTTTAGGGTTAAGATCGAAGTATAAACCAGGCATTAGGGATCTTCAAGGAAAAGAAGAAATGGCTACGTTTACACCGTGCGCTTAGTCCGCGATACCTATACGATAGGTGTCTTTGTTTAATATACAGGATAAACAAGGACATCTATTGTATAGGCCGCGGCCTAAATGCACGGTGTAAACGTAGCCAATGATTCCGTTTGCGATGAATAATTATTACGAATAAATCGAATGCCGAAGTATCGCGAAAAGTATTTTACGATACTGGTACGATACCTACGCGTCGTGCACCCGGCTGGGTATTTGCGGGATTAACCAGGCGCATTCCAGACCCGAGCGGGTGTTCCTGAGCGTCG
>NW_017257333.1:319236-336139 GCF_001594055.1 Mycetomoellerius zeteki
CAGGTCGCAACGAGACGAGGCCCTGCGCACGAGGCCGGATGAATTTCGACGTCCCTCCCACACGACCACCCGGCCTACAGTATTTCTCTCTTTCTCTACTGCCAGAAATTCCTTTCCAATTTATCGTACATGACGATGGAGCGGCACGTCTGTTTATCTAGCGAGATTACATGATCCTGTCGAAGACTAGTCACGCCTAACTACTATCTACTGATCTTCGTTACCAATTATTAGCAAATTGCTATTTAGCGTTACAATTAGTTTCCGGCTTATCGTCATTAATAGAGCAGTAATTTTGGAGGAGGGGAGTACATAAAGTTTATTTTTCCAACTACAAAATTGCTATGGAAAAACGATCGGCTTTGAAAACGAGATCATAAGAAAGCTCAGTCATGAAATACAAAGTTAGAATATCGTGGCAAGAAGGTGAAGCAAAAGATTTGCGAAAAGTCACGACAGGAGCACGTACGTACATTCGACAACGTAACAAAAACGTGAATACATACCGCGCCTGACAACGAACGGAGGAGAGGGAGAAAGAACAGAGGTAATCGGAAGAACGAGGTGGAGGCTTAGATAGTAGGGCGTAATAAAAGAACAAGAAGAGAGAAAGAGAAAGAAAGGAGAATTTCACTCTTTTGAGATGGAGGGTGAAGGGAGGAGGAGGAAACGGAGAACGAGAAGCCGGCTGAGATGTAGGTAGATACATACGTACAGATTCGAGGGAGTGCGAGCAGAGAGGATGAAAGAAGAGAGCGCGAGAGAGAGAGAGAGAGAGAGAGAGAGAGAGAGAAAGAAAGAAAGAGAGAGATGAAAACGAGAAGGTAGGTGCCGGCGATATCGTGCCTTTCTTCCCTTTGCCACCTTGTTCGCCATGGCCGAACGACGGGGGGCAGCGGAGGGGTCCACAGAGTGTACGCGATCTCGTCGGTGGCGGTGGCGGCAGCGGCCACGATGGTGCAGGCAACGAGGATCGTGGAGCGGCAGGGGGTATCCGAGGCATCGAGAGGGGACTTGGCGACAGACTGGCGGGCGCGCACCTGCACTCGGCTAACTCGGCTTGGCCGCGAGAGAGCCGACAGTCAGGGGCGCACCTACCGGACGCAGACTCTGCTCTTCGGGAGAAGACGATGATGACGACGACGACGACGACGACGACGACGACGACGATGAGCGGAGAGAGAGATACAAATCACGCCGCACAGCCGGTGCATTTCTCTCGTCCGCGCTTATCTCCCGCACTGGCGCACGGCCCGTTCCACTTTCAGTGCTCGCCCGTCTGATTTTCCATCTTCTTTTTATCCCGCGTGCCTCTCCAGCTCTTCTCTTTTATCGTTTCCTCCGTGCGAAAACGCGCTCGTTCCCCTCGGAGCATCGTCGATATTCTCGCGCGGTATAATCCCGCGTTAGTTATTTGAAAACGTCGTACGTCGTATCTTTCGCGAATACGATTTGATTAAAATAACGGTTCGTTGAGTGTCTTGTACAAATTCGATCTCTCTCGTTTTTCGATAGTAACAAGTTTATTTTGTTTTATCTCCCAGTAACCAATTAACAATATAATATGACATTAATGTTACAATTTCACACTCAACAATATAAATGTAATGTAACACATGTTATATTTGTGCACGTTACATTATTGAGTGTGAAATTGTAACATATATTGATATTATATTAATGTTAGTTTACTGAATTTTGGTCTTTAAGCGGCAGTATAGATTCTTGCATAACGCATAATGCACGACGCATAAGAAAATGAACCAATCAAAGTCCTTCATTTCCTTCCTGTCCATGAAATAAAAGACTTGGTTAATTTTCTTATGCATTATGCGTTATGCAAGAATCTGTGCTCCTAAGAATGACGATTACAGAAAGTTAGGGTTTAGAAATATATACACGGAAAGAACAGTTTTGCTGAATCTAAAAATTTAGACACAGATTTGAAAATAATTTTGTTGGATCATTAAAATAATTATGTACGAAATTCAAATATAATAAGCAATGCCGCAAGAAGTTTCGACATTCTAGCAATCAGCTTGAGCGTTCTATATGTGGCTACGTTTACACCGTGCATTTAGGCCGCGGCCTAAACAATAGATGTCCTTGTTTATCCTGTAGGTTAAACAAAGATACTTATCGTATAGGTCGCGGACTATGCGCGCGGTGTAAAAGTAGCTTATGACTTATTTTGATAGTCTAAAAGATTATTTTCTGTGTACCCAGCTAATAAACGCTGGAACGAAATCGTTCTTTCCGTGCAAAGTCTCCTTCTCTGGAGATCTTCCTTTCTAGACGCCGTCAATCGCAGGTAATTGGAGAAGGCTCGAGCACATGGATAGAGCGATAAACGAGCTCCAGCTTTGGCATGCGAGGTTCATGAATATGGATCAGGAAAGTAGTAATCGCGAAATGAGATACAAGACGGACCGCAATATGCTGCTGCGTGCGATTACGATGTACGCATCAGGTTTATCCCGAGCGCATTAATGATACACGGGGAGTAGTACTTCTGTCCCGAGAGAGTAGAGACAACTAGGAGCAATGGAATATACCTTCACTTTTCACTTTTATTTGCCATTGTCAGTTTATTGCGGCGACGCGACGTTCCATCGTATGACGCGCTTCCCGTTCGCGTGTTTGACCTTTTCGTATAGTGGATATTTATAAGATCCGCGCGCTACGACCGTGATTTTAATGCGAGGTCGTTATGCAAATCTCGTAAGGCTCTTTCAGTTTATCACGTTCGTTAAATATCAGATTTTACACGCTCACGGTAGCGCCGCCGTCGATTAACAGCGTGACTTTATCCTTCATGTTTATAGCGTTGGATGAGGAGATGAAGCAAGTTAAAACGTCAAAGCTTAGGACCTGTATTAAAATCTTATCCAAAATGATTACATCGTAACTGGTGATTTCATAATTTTATTATATATTTGCTTAGAAAGTATCTATTGTAAAATTAATTTTAATTTATATTAAGTTATTAACTTAATTTAATTTGATTTAAATAGTAAAGTAATAGTAAAGTCAGTTGGATTAATAATTAATAATGATAATTTAAATTGATGTAATACTTATTATTAAATTTATATAATAATTAATCAAATGTTTCTATTAGAACGGGAACTATCGTTCCAATAAAAAAGACTATAATTCCTTATTATAAATTCTGCAAAGATATTTCGAGAATATCGGGAGGTAGGGTCTCCTTTCGCAGTTCCAGGCGTGAAAATTGCACCTTAGAATGTAAAAGTAGCAATAATCAATCATCCATAACGCGAGTTAGGATTTATAAGACAAAATGGAAAAGCATGCACGATAAATACTGTTTAATTTATTGCCACTGTTAGAATTGTCACACGTGTTTAGATAAGGGCACATTCTTGCCACGAGATTCGTAACAGTGATTAATTGTCGCTGATATGCATATTTCCAGGCCGATATGGTATATCAAAAAGAAAAAGATCACGCCAAATCAGCATCGATGCAAAAAAATCAGGATTATTTTGTTTTTTTAACATTTCATTAAATACATAATAATTTCATTAAATTCAAAATGTCAGTAAATACAAAATATAGTGTTGTAACGATATCGTTAATCATGTTATAAGGTATAAAACAGCGTATATTTTATAAGTTTACTAATAAAAAAATTTATTTCTAATATTTTATGATAAAACTTATAAAAATATTTATAGTAAAAATAATAATAAATGATTTATTATAAAACTTCGTGAAAAATAGTAACAAAAACAAAAAAAAAGATATTTTAGGATGCATCATTTGGACTCGATCATTCGCGGATTAATCGACGAGTTGGTAAACACCTGGTGTAACACGTACGTGTGTACTCTGTTATCATAAAGGTAAATTTTGTGATATTGAAAACACTTCTCGCTTGATAATCGCTTAATCACTCTGTGACGAGTGCGCGAATCGCGGAAAAAGTGGGAGAGCGTAAACGGCACATAGATATCGGATCGTGATATAGCATTTATTCGAATGATACTTTTATAAATAACGTATGTAATTTTCGAACGATGTTACGTACAGAAATCTGCAATTTTGTGACCTGCAATCACGATTCACTAATTTAATTGTGCAAAAGGATCAATTAAAGATTCTTGAGATATTTAAGAGGAAATCAAATATTGTATATAATAAAAAAATAAAAGAGTAAAAAAATATAAGTGTGTTACAAAACGATTTCTGTTAAATTTGTGTGGGATAATAAAATAATTACTTATTAAAAAATAATAATGCAGTGAGATTGGCAGTGCTAATAATGTTTTAGATATTTAAGTGTAAAAAGTATAAGGTACGATCTTAAAAAATCGTGTTTCAACTAAATTTTGTAAACTTTTTTAAATTTTTAAAATAAAAATTACGCAATCTTTTCCATATTTGTACGATGATAATGTATCGAGATCATAAAATAGGATGAGATGATTTGATGATGATAAATCGATCGCGAATCTTATCGATAACGCTATCATGTACCGGAGATGTATTATAAATACTTTACTAGAAATTCGTGTCAGTACAACTACGTCTTATATTGTATAACAAAAATTTGTGATATAAAAGATACGCAGAAGTTAATTATATGAAATCAATGAAAAATGATTTAAAAAATTAATTTATAATCTTTATAAATTGTTTATAAATTCATTAAAGTTGTACATCGCAATAATTTGCAAACTTTTTGTGTCTTTCGCTAAGATTATTGATTAAATGTACATACATAATTGCGATGTGTGATTGTGAGATAAATAAATGTGGAACAATTTGTTTAAGTGTCAAGTATTAAATTTCTTAATTTCGCAAGAGAAAGAAAATACTTGTTAAATGCCGCTGTATTGGTATGTATTTAAGTATGTACGTATGAAAGTGCGTTAACGATTACAGGTCTGGATGGGAAGGACGTTTCGTCTTTGGAACACGTGTGTTCTTATCAACGGTCATTTTTCTCGCGAGTTACGATAACGGTTTTGCGAAGCGTAATTTCTGTCCGACGGCAGTCTCACGGTCTTCGACGATTTACCTTTGATATTTTTACAATCTCCTCGCAAAACCTGTAATATATATACGCCACACAAATATAAGACGTGCAATCTCTATCAATTAATTCGCAGTCTTTTATTTACATATAATTTGCAAAGTGAAAATTAAGATTATTCAACTAGAATTATCCAACAGCCAAATTTGATAGATAGTAAATTAAATTATTTGTATTACATTGCTCTCTCTCTCTCTCTATTGTATTTAATTTTATATTTTAAAACTAATAATTGTATATGTATTGTTTCTGATCATTTATATCGTCGATTTAAAATAATAATTAGACTAAGTAAGAAATTGTAACTCTAATTAACTTTAAATCATTTGATGTAATGAAATAATGCGATAAAACAATTTTATCTAATTTAATATAAATAAAATAAATGTCAAATAAATTAAACTAGTTATAAATTGTTATAATATTTATATACTTTCTCACGGATCGCTCTAAGAGATATTATTAAAGATCTGCATTAAAGATCTTATGTTATCGTTTACAAGAGCATATATTAATTATGTGACTTGTAAAATATATGTATTTGCAATATGTAAGTTAGAGTCAGGTAAGTTTGCCAAAACTAAATGATCGAGCAGATCATCTGCGAAATCGGTGCCATTCGCGCAGATACTAATGGTGACATCTTGTGTATCGATTACGAACTTGATTGAATATTTAAAAGGCGCCACAACGTGAGTATTCGAATTGTACAATAAATTATTACAATTTCATGTACAATTTACTAATTTATTGTTTTACTAATTTATGTACAAACACTGTTATGTTTAAAACTAGAACTAGAACTTTTTATTACTTCAACTTACAACTGCCAAGAAGGGACTTGGTTTATAATAAATACCTTAACCATGCTCATCCTTCCACACTGCAAAAGACCTACTAACCACTATTTGACTCTATCTAAATTTCTTATACTGTTTTAAATTATTAGGAGTGTTATTTAGTTTTGAGGGTTTTGTAAAAGAGATGACATTAATATCAGTGCAGTTGTCAAAGACCTTGTCAAAGACCTTTTCTCTTTAGGAGGAAAAAAAGAAGAAGAAAGATGAACTGGTGCAAAAGTTCAGCCAAAAAGAACAGGCCTATTAAAATCACAGCTATTATTTCTTAATGCTTTTCTTAATATTACTTCATGATATTTAGTCGTTTACTAACAATAGACGGCGCAGTAAACATCGTGTTTATTGTACCATTTAAAAAATGGAGCTTCCTACTCAGTGAGAAATGACAATGAAATCGATGTCGATTCCATTATCATTTTTCATAAAGAGCATTTTCGACATATGTTGTTTTTGTTTTTTTAATCAGAAGAAAACGGCGGCTGAAAGTCATAAAATTCTGATAGAAACATTATGGTGATGTTGCTCCATCAATTAAGACACGTGAATATTGGTTCAGGCGATTCAAAAGTGGTGATTTCAACGTTAACGACAAAGATCGCTCGAGACAATAAAAAAAACTGGAAAATGCAAATTTGCAAGCATTATTGGAAAAAAATCCACTTCAGACCTTGCCAGACAATTAAATGTTGATCGTACAACAGTTACTAATCGTTTACATGATATGGGAAAATTTACAAAGAAGGAAAATGGATTCTTCGTTAATTATCTCTTGTCAGAAAAATGGGAAAAAGTTATAGAGAACGAAGAAAAATATTTTGATTAAGGTATTCGTTTATCTTGTTTAAATAAATCAGTGTTTGAGAAAAAAAAGTCCCAAAACTAAATCACATCCCTAATACTTAAAAATTTCGCATCATCAAAATGTGACATATTATATATATGTATTACGTTTATATCGTCGACTTCTATCTTTTTCAAATTTCTACGTAAATTAATTTTTTCGCGGCACTATTTAATCAAAATTTTTCATTTTAAAATGAGTTTTTGTACGATAGATCACTGTATGCTCGATTATTACATAGCATGATATTTTTTTACTCATGCTCGATTATTAAAAATAACAAATGCACAATGCAATCTCTAATCTTCAGCGATTCGCGCCATGTGTCAAAATTTCCTTACTCTTTTCACCTTGTTTCGCGTAACTATATAATATCCATCGAAATTTTGTCTGCAATATTGAGTTTCGTGATTGCAATATTTTCGTGATTGCAATATGATCCCGATTGCGAAGCCCGAGCTCAAGATACTAGATAAGAATAAATTACATATATCGCGAAGGCCAGGATGCATCACGTGGCTGTTGCTCTGTCGTAAGAAATGATTTATCGAATTATTATGTCTTCAAGTTTAGCGTATAAAATATTCTTCTTCTTCAGTCAACAAATCGATTAAAATATATACATAGCGCAATTTTTCAACGTTCATATTACGCTAAGCTAAGATCTAGCATTTATGTGATTGCAATCTAAATCATAATTTCATTTAATATCTTCTGTATTTTATAATCGGTATTCTTAAAGCCACTGAAACAAAATATATATGCGTATTTATTTTCTATATTTTTATTCTTAATATCTATTACACACTAAGCGAACCTGTTTTCCAGTGTCTGCGATAATCTTCATCGGAATATTTAGCCGCTTGACAAGCAATGTGTACCTACTGATTATCTTGCTTCTGGGCGAGATCATGTTCGGATTGGATAGTTTTGGAGAATGGGAGGACCTGATTTTGTACAAGGACGAAAACAAAGCCGTTGTCGAGAAATCCGTTTGGAGCGATAAACTGTGCTCGGGTAGCTCGGGTCAACTCTCTTTCATGAAACTTACCGACATCCGGCACATTGGAGTCTCTACCAAGATGGGTCTCTTTATTCTGCACAGAAACGGGAAGATAATCACTCTCAGTATGAAAGGCTTAACGAGAAAGGAGATACAAGATTTGAGAAAAGAAATCAACCATTTTTTAAACATGAGCCGGCTCAAACATCTCGATCATTCTCTAGTCGATCCTTCAAATCGATTATTACTTCCTTCCGGTTCCGAGGAATACTTACAAAACTTGTCAAGAACATGTCTACCTGTGTCCAATGAGTTTACTGTCTCGGACAATGTTTTGGGAAGTACATTGGGCAGAACGTGTTACCAGGTGCAGCAGAATTTGAGCTACCCAAGTTTAATGCATGGAACGCAACTTAACAGCTATCAATTGTCAAACTTAAAAAAAAGTCCTTATACGGAAAACTCGACGCGTTTCAATTATGTCAAGTATATTAGAAACATTTGCACCATTCCCTCACCTCGCAATTTGTACAAGTTCCATAAAGAATGTAATTAATCAAGTATCATTCGTTTACGTTGTACATGTTCTTGAGAGATTACTCACATTGTATCTCATTCGTGATTCAAGACAAACTTGTGCGTAACAAAGCAAGATTTTATTCATTCTATGTTGCAATAAATAATTTATTATTAAATAACAATTTGTTTGAAAGCATCGCAGAGGATACTTCAAAACTTATATAATCACTTATATCATCACTAGTTATTAATTAGATAACATATCACATTACTATAAGTTTTACAATGATCATATGTATGCGATCTCTATCGGTTTTTATAACAATTAAATAAATCCTTTTTACATAGTATGTGATTTAACAAGTTGTTTACAAGCATTTTCAATATCTGGATATTGATACTGAAATCCTAATTCTGTAACATGCTTTGGTACAACCTTTTGTCCCTCCAACATTATCTGAAACATTAAATGAAATACCAGTATTTTATTAATTAGTATTATATTAATATCAAATTATTACATTTAGTATTAAGCTTGTTAAATATACCTTTGCTCGTTCTTCATTGAGTAACATTTTTAAGAAAAAACTTGGAACAGGTATGATCGCGAATCTTTTTAGTGCCGCTGCAAATGCTTTTGTAAACTCCTTGTTTGTTACAAGCTATTAACAGAATAATATACGTATAATTAATTATATTTCAATTGGAGAGCACAATGTAAAACCGTTTGTATTACCTGAGGCGCTACTCCATTTAATATACCATGCACATTGTTATTTGTAAGAGCAAATATAAACATGCAAACTAAGTCAGTAATATGTATCCAAGGCATGTATTGATTTCCATTTCCTAGTGGTCCACCGAGTCCCGCCAAGAATGGAAAATAGATGCTCTTAATCATGCCGCCCTCTCTTCCTAATACAACTCCGGATCTTATTGTTACTTGTCTAATGTTACTATCTTCTGGTAACTTTGCCGCTTCTTCCCAATCGTGACAAAGTCCTAATCAAATCGACAAATTAATAATATAAATATATAAATATTATATTACATATAAAAAATAAGATTCTACTTGATAGAAAGTCATATGATTCGCATTTGCTTTCTTCTGTGTATACAGTGTCATCGGGTTTGTAATACGCTACTCCTGATATAGTTGCGAAAACTGTAGCCTTGGTGTTCTGTATAGAGTCTGCCAGAGCCTTTGTTGTTTTCACCCTGCTGTTCCTAACATTCTGCTTGAATCCAGGCGACCATCTTTGCATAGGATCCAGTATATTCTGTCCAGCAAGATTGATGACAGCTGACGTGTTCTCTGGTAGACCGTGGTGTTCTAAATCATTCTATAGATACGACTATCGTTAGATTGAATCTTACCAACAAGCAAATTCTGAAATGCAAATCGATCCATTCTCATATACCCATGATATTCTATTTGGTCCTGGCATTCGAGAAATACACGTACAGGAGACACCTGCGAGATTCAATGATTTTATTAGCTGCTTTCCTATGAAGCCAGTACCACCACCTGAAAACATTATATGATCTTACTTCTATTGGCATAACATGATTAATCTTTTGCATATGTACGAAATTATCAATCAGTTTGTATATAAGTATGCTCACCTATCACTACATGCTTTAAACCATTTATTTGAGCCATGTTCACAAATCTGATACCCTTTTATGTTAAATATAATTTGTAATACTTTTATTTTAAGCACAAATTTGCAAGACTATGCAGACAAGATTGAAAGATGCAATGTAATTTACAAAATTATTATGACAATAGAATTTTTAGAATAATAGACACATTAAGATAGATATGTCATATGCTTACATAATAGAAAGTAAATTATAGAACATTGATCCACTATTATCAAATTTGCTATCCATATATTTTTCTCATGCAACGTATTATTCTATGTAACAAAATTTTTTAAATTGTTTCTTTCAAGCGTAATTTTGACAATCATAATCAGTCGTAATTAACAATTCTTTTTCTCTAATTGGTCGCACTTGTTACTGCATACGGAGCTCGCACACTGCCAAAAATCTTTGTTTACCTCCAATCTTCCATAGAGTTAAACAAAGCTAAGTATATAAAAAGCATCGACATCTAGAATGGACCGCTGATAGCAATGGTGGGGGTAGAAAGACGATTAGAGTGAGAGGCAGGAATAATAAGATCGTTCTTTCTCTGTTTACTGAAGAAAAAAGTAAATCAAAAACACATCAAAGGCATTGGCTGCGTTCAGCAGACTCAACAGTTTTGCAACCGTTTTATGAATGGGTGCATTCAGCGGACTCAACAGTTGAGTGAGCGCTCGCTGTTATTGGTGTATTCTTTTAGATCATCCAATCATAATTTTAGATCTAGAAGAATACGTCAATAGCAGCGAACGCTCACTCAACTGTTGAGTCCGCTGAATGCAGCCATTGTCTGCTGAGATAGGACCATTCTTCTAGATTTAAAAGTATGATCCAATTAGCGCGAAGGAAACTTCCAACAGTTGCAAAACAAACGTTCTGCTGAACGCAGCCATTTATAGCGAAACTTTGACCACAGTCGTGATCCAATACTTTTGAGTGGCACTCAATTGTCCACGTCGCCAATTGGCCATTCATTAGAGGTCTATCTGATTGGTGGTCTAATGAAAAAACTTGAAGCACCGGTCGTTGAGTGGCCATTTGTCTTTCATAATAGATTTGTTTATATATTTGCATTGAAAATGAGATAAAAAATTTATTCGCGTTGTTTAAAATCTTCAAAGGTTTTTGTACCTAAAATCATGATGTAAAGATACCAGGTGTTCCATTCCCGTGGTTGCGCAGTAGCAGCGTGAATTGAGGCAAAAATTTGATTGGCTATTTCAATATGCCAGCGTTATTATACGCAGGAAAGGGCATTGAGGCAAAAATGTGATTGGTTGTTTCCAGTATTGCTATCGCTATTATGCGCAATGAAACACCTGGTATCCTTATGCGGGCTCTACAATAGAAGTCGTAGCAATCGTAGGCTATAGTCGTAGAAAATTGACCAATCACAGACGAATATGAGAAGAATAATCAACTGTGATTGGTCAATTTTCTACGACTTAAGGCCTTACGACCGCTACGACTTCTATTGTAGACCCCGCATTACATCATGCCTAAAATGAGATAAATATATATTTGCACGTTGAAAAGAAAGAAAGCGAAGATGCTAAGTGCAAAAAGTGCAAGCAACGCGAACAGGAGATCGATTGTGTATCTTGAAACGAGATGAAAATTACAAAAATAAAAAAATTCATTAGAATATTAATAATTTTATTGGTCGACACCTAGTAAATTCGTCCCTGAAAATTTTTGTTTTATAATTTTCACCTTATTTCAAAATACGCAATCGACCTTTCGGACCAAAGGATGCGTTCTCTCCTGTTCGTAGACAAGTCTCGAGTCTCGAGAAGATCATACCCCATGACTGAGTCCAGTAGTCACCGCAGAAAATCCATTATGGTGTCCGTCGTTCAGCAGTTTATTACGAATGTCCGCATTTCGGAATAGAATCACAATCTGACAACCGCGTGGCTAGCGGTAATTATGAAAATTCGATTGAAAGCTCCACGCCGCATGTGAAGACTCTGATGCCACTGTGTCTCGTGCACGATCGACAACCGTGAAGGGATCAGTGCTTCGAGGATAGAGCGGCCGTGATCCTCCCGTTTGTCCTCTTCTTCGGCGCGGAAAGAGAATTTTGAGAGACAAGAGAAGCAACGAAAATTGAAAAATGGATATCGACAAGACGAAGGACGGCGTGGAAGTGAGTGACTCGGAGGCGGCTAGCAAAATCAAGGCGAAGAAACGGGACTCGATAGCGGATGTCACCTTAGATATAAAGTCTCGTCTCAGTTTGGAGACGACAGAGGCTTGTGGAGAACCGCATGTCAATGGAGTAGCTCAAGTGAACGGTATCTGCGACTCTCCTCAAAGAACTGCCGCTGTCACCGATCTCTCCTCACAATCTAAAACAATGGAAACTAGTCATTTAAACCAACATGGTATACAATGCCAACTTATTCGCCATGTGCAGTAGATACGATAGACAAACTTCAGTTTATAATCCTAATAATAAAATAGAACATGTCATCATTCATCTATTCTTGTAAAAGATTCTGTTGATCTTGCGTGATGGAGCCTAGTACATTTTTTCTTGCCAATTGAAGATATCTGGTCCAAGTGCTGCTTTACAAATATTTCTTTTATTCATCTGAAAATTTTTTAATTATGTAAATACTATAATTTAAGGTTGAAATATGTTGAGCGATTTGTGTTAAAAAAAAATCTTGTTTAATTAGAACAATTTTTATATATTATACAACTGTGTGTACGATGCTAGGAATGGGTGAAAACGTCTGCTTCTTGTTATGTTACAGAACAAGCAGGAACATTATCCATGGAAAGTAAAGACAACGATATCCAATATGTTAGCTATACAAGTGAATTACAAATGCCTGATATTATGAAATTAATACAGAAGGACCTAAGTGAACCATATTCTATTTACACATATAGATATTTTATTCATAATTGGCCGAAATTGTGCTTCCTGGTATGTGTTCTCCAGAAAATCTCTATTTTATGTTATAACTTAAGTTATCATTTAAATTAACGCATCATTTTATCATTCTAGTAAATTCTAGTTAATGCATATGATATCGCATGTGTGTTGTTTTTGCAATATTAATAAAGATGTTACAGTTTCTGTATAATTTGTTATTATGGGGCATTTAAAAGACACTGATATTGTTTCCAAATTTCATAAATTATCAAAGAATTATAAAAAAATTACTTTAATTCTTTTGGCTCTCAGGTAGAATTTAAACAAAACTGTTCTTTTGTTTGTCAAGGCAATGCATGGTGATGAATGCGTTGGTGCCATTGTCTGTAAACTAGACATCCACAGGAAGGTGATAAAGCGTGGTTATATCGCAATGCTGGCTGTCGATGTGAAATATCGGAAACGGAAGATTGGTTCGAATCTGGTGAGACAAGCTATCCAAGCAATGGTGGAGGATGACGCTGACGAGGTGGTTCTGGAGACGGAAATTACTAACAGGCCAGCGCTGCGCTTGTACGAAAATCTTGGATTTGTGCGGGATAAACGATTATTTCGATATTACTTAAACGGCGTGGATGCATTACGACTGAAATTATGGCTCAGGTGAAATTCATCCGCGTGCTTATGTCAATAGGTATTTAAATAATTACAATGTTGAAGAGATGTAACATCTATGCTCTACTACATCAGACAAACGGACGACATTAATGTCAAAGAGATTATATGTTTCTACATGCACAAATGTGTTTTCAGTTGCAATATCATGCAATTTGTTCTCTGTACTTTCATGAGAGAATTGGTTTATTTAGTTAGGTTATTTAAATAATAGCGTGGATAAACTTTATATTGCAACAAGATTATTTCTGTTTATCTGAAATATCATTTATTTTTAATAAATTTATGTTTATAATGTGAGATAAATGCAATTGAATGAATCTCCAACAGCCTATTGACAGTACGTCCATTAAGGACGGAGTATATGTACAGAGTAATTTGTTAATAGTGCCTAACTGTTGCCTGACTAGTTAGTTATTTTGTTATGAATTTGCTGCAATTCCTTTGATATTAATGTCAATGATCGAAATAGATTTCAATTGCAGCTTGAAGAGAATATAAAATGAGTGATAGCAAGAGACAAAAATTGAGACTGTGAAAAGAACTGAAAATAATCAATGTATTTTACTGGGGCTCACATTGATAAAGACCACATTTTGAAGCATATTTAAGTTTTCATGACTAATCTGAAAAAAAAAATTAGTTTTATGTTGTTACAATTACGGATTTCATTGCATGGAAATTTTTTGAAGATTAAACGTATGTGTATACTTTGTCACCAATGGGTATAATTAACAGAGTTAATAATAGAGATTAAAAAAATGTACCCGAGGAGAAATGTTTCATATTTCCCAGATATAATATTATATATATTTTAATTATATCCTGAAACTACAAAGGATTTCCATGTGAAAAAAAAATTAAAAAGGTTCATATACATTTAACCTACTCGGCCTTGTTGTAAGCAGTTTCGGGGCTTGTTAATTTTTCTGACAAACTGAATTTATACAACTGATTTGACTAGTTTTTAACTCTTAATATATACGAATGGGTCATCCGTGTCCTGCATTTCTTTTTTTTTGAAATACTAGGTGCACCAAGAAATTAGTTACAATATTTATACATAAATATTTTTTTTAATACACAACTTTAGAAATATTTTCTAAAGCATATGTAAGAATCGTTTAATAGTTCTTGTAAAAGTGACAAAAACACAAGACACAAACGACTCATCGTGTGTACTAAGGGTTAATGATTGTAAACAGTGAATTCAAAATATATAGTCTGTAATCTAAAAGAGAAGGAATTGAGGTACATAATTTGTAGAATAATAAAGTAATGTGTGAGATATAATCAACAAAAGGCCATCAATATTTATATAAATTTTAAAAAATTGTTTTTCAATGTTTTTAATGAGTTCAGTTTATTTTTTTTCAGTGTCTCAATGCGGAATGATTATAAAATTGCGTTAATCGATCACCTTATGTGAAAGTTGCTATATCATGCATTGTATGACAAATTGCTGTCGTATTCTAACGCTCTATCAAGCGTACGATTTTGTCAATGTGAACGGCAGAAATGAAGAAAAAAAATAAGGAAAAAGAAAAGAGGAAAAGAAATGAAAGCCGACCGAGGACGGCGGAATTTTAGGAAAAGTATTTCCGTATAAAATTATAAAGTGATACACACACGGAAATATCGATGATATATATGTATATATATATAAATATATAAATGTATGTCTATATATATTATATATATATTACATTAAACGAATATGGACAAAGAAAAAAAAAGAAATTATCGTTTACGAAATTGAAATGTTTGAGGGAGTGCGCCTCACGCGGTGAGAAGTGATACGCGCATTACTGTCTACCTATTATATCTATCTTTGTATAAAATAAATGCGAAGCACAGATCATAATGTAACTATTAAAAAAATGTAAAAATGTTAATAAAAATACATAAATGTTTTTACACGCGTCTCGTTTACATTATGTTTGTCTACTTGCTGCAAAACAGTCATTTTCAGACTGTTTTAATTACATGTTCCAATCCCAGATAACATTTTGTCGATATTTTGCAAGCAAAGAAACACACAAACTGTAGTAGAGTAACTTTACAGTAACTTTGCGACAATTGTGATGAAAGTGTTTGATTATAGCAATATATATTTCGGCAAAATTGAAGCAAATTATCAAAATTTGGCAAAATTATGGCAACATGCAAGCAAAATTTTATTTAACAAATGTTTTTGCCATTGCAACATTACAACAAATAGCAAATAAATTATACTGCTTTGCTTTTGCACGAAATATCTAGGATTGTATTCATGTGGATTTTTATATCTTTTTTTTATATCGATTGAATATTTATTCGGAATGTCTGTTGGTTAAAAAAATAAATTTATATAAATTATTTTATTAAAATTATGATCTATATATATTTTTTATTGAACAATATATATTTATTGTTAATTTTAGAATGTTATCGCAGTGCGATTTTTTTATTTTTTACAATAGTTTCTCAAATATACGCAGAATAAAAAAAATAATTTTTTATTTTTTGTGATCTCTGGGTGGGTGATATGCATGACTTTCGATGCTGGATTTATTATCTCTGCATATTTATTTGGCGAAAGCAAGAATCAAAGTTGTAGTACAGGAGTAAAAACCGACCTAATAATTCGATTTCTTATATCCATTGCCCAATTCAATAAAGGAGCTTTTGGTTGATTAGTGAAAAGATTCCAAGCACCGGTCGCTGTTGTGTAATTAATCGCAAACGAGAACGTTCCTGATATTCGATAATCAATGGATGCATCCGGATTATAGCAATCAAAAAGTGTCCGAATTGTAGCAATCAATCTGCTTGAATTGACCAATTGGCGACATGGACAATCGGACGCCATTACCGGAACGTAATGTGAAATGTGCTCCGGAATGGAATGGCTGAAGTCACGTGACTCATTCCGGCGCGCAGTGGATTGAAAGTAGTGGGGGATCTGTCAGCCAATCAAGTTTTGAGCTTATTTGTAGAGATCAGTTGATTCGTTCGCGCCCCAATGAACTCAATTTCTGATTGGTCGAAATCACGAGACTTCCGCCATTATGCGCAATGGGTCACCTTTTTTTCTACACCATGCTGCTCTACGTTGCGTTTCTCATAGGTGCGTTCAGGGAGACGCTATTAGCTATTTGTGTCATTCTATCCTTGTTTTACGTCTAATGACTCCTGCACACTGGACGCGGAAACGCTTACCGCGCGGCAAAATACGACGCGGTAGCCAATAAGCTTACAGCTCCTAATGCCCGTGTCACACTACGCATTGAAGATTGAGGATTGCGAATTAAGGATTAGAATTCGACCAATCAAGTAATTTTAAGTTCAATCCATTTCGTTCTAATTGGCTGAATTCTAATCCTCAATTCGCAATCCTCAGTCTCCAATGCGTAGTGTGACA